>NW_005187425.1:2565228-2602810 GCF_000239375.1 Pundamilia nyererei
TTTTTTCTTTCAAAAAACTGAATAAATTACACAATAATACATCTGACACAAAATGCTAGATATAGCAAAAATTATAAAACGTATTTTTTTGTTTTAATTTCAAGGTTCATTAAACCCTGTAGTTTAAAAAAAATATCATCTTCTGACAATTATTTCATGGTTCAAGCTTTACAGGGTAAATTCTTCATGGCATGGATAGATGGCATGTTTACATGATAGCATCACACAGCTGCTGCACAGCCATAATGGGAATTTCCTGTTCCACCACATCCTAAGGTGTTCTTTTGGATTGTGTTCTTGTGGCGTTGGAGGCCTTTTGAGTACACTGGACTCATTCTCATGTTCAAGAAAGCAGTTTGAGATGATATGAGCTTTGTGACATGGAGCATTATCCTGCTGGAAGCAGCTGTCAGAAGATGGGTACACTGTCGTCCTAATGGGATGGACGTGGTCAGTAAGAACAGTCAGGCAGGCTGTGGTTTGTAAATGATGCTCAGATGTCACTAAGGGGCCCAAAATGTTCCAAGAAAGTACATGTCACACCATTACACCCCCACAGCAGCCTCAACTATTGATACAGGCGGGACTGATTCATGCTTTCATGTTCTTCATGCCAAATTCTTGTGCTACTATTTGAATGTTGCACTTATGAGACCAGGCAAAAATCTCCAATTTCCAGTCTTCTGTTGTCTGACTTTGGTGAGCCTGTGCAAACTGTGTCTTCAGTTTTCCTGTTTAAGCTGACAGAAGTAGCACTTGGATTTGTTCTTCTGCTGCTGTTCATCTGCTTCATCTGCTATTGTGCGTTCTGAAACGCTCTTCTGCATTCATTGGTCGTAAGGAGTGGTTATTTGAGGCCTTGTTGCCTTCCTGTCAGCTCGAAGCAGTCTGGCTTCTGATCTCCTCTGATCTTTGGCATTTTTGTCCAGAGAAATGCTGCTCACTCATTTTCAGACCATTCTCCATAAACCCTAAAAAATAGCTGTTCAGGAAAATCTCCGAATATTAACAATTTCTGAAATACTGAGATTTCTGTATGGCATCATGAGCCATGTCACTTTTAAAGTCGCTTGAATCAGCTTTTCTCCCCATTCTGATGCTCAGTTTGAACTTCAGCAGGTCATCCTGACCATGTTCCATTCCTAAATGCTTTGAGTTGATAAGTTGTGATTGATTAATTAGATCTTTTTATTTGTAAGCAGTTGAATAGGGGTACTTAGTGAAGCATATTTGTGGATCTGGATGGTTAAATAGAATTTGTGTATATAAATGGTATGTTTTTTGTTTTACTTTTAATAAAAAGAAAATAAAATCTTCATGTTCCCACACTGATGTTATTTTTGTGAAGAATATTTTGGCATGTTCACTGAATTATTTACCTGTTGTTTATTTTACGTCCAGTACCTCAGCTGCTTGTCTTCCTCTCAGTCTTCAACTGACAAGCTGGCTTTTGATGTTGGCCTGCAAGAGGACAAAACAGGTATTTATTTGAACGATCAGTTAAAATACTTTCTTTGTTAAGGTATTTGCGATGCTCCCACCCTATATTGTGTTTTACAATTATAATATTTTTTAAATCAGCTGTCTGTGAACTGCTTGTTTCCCTTTGTGTTTATATTCTGTGTGTGGTTCAGGGGAGGCGTGTTGGTGGACTGTCCACCCAGCATCCAGACAGAGGTCAGAGGGTGAGAAGGTGCGTGTAGGTGATGACCTCATACTTGTGAATGTGTCTTCAGAGAGATACTTGGTGAGTCAGAACAAAACTGAAGTTTTCCTTAATGGCAAAAATATACTCTGAGTGAGCCTCCACTACGTTAAATATCAAGCACACTAACCTGGTTAAAAGTTCATTTTGTAGACAGTGAGGTAGCAGAAAAGGGTTGCACTTTTATATATTTTATGTTTAACAGCCATTTTATGGCTATGCACAGATATTTTTGGAATGACACCATGCTGTGATCTCATCCGCTGGGATCAGGTTTGGTCTATCGGTGGTGGGCCAGGGGACATTGTAAGTAGTGTATGGGAAAGCATAATTGTGACAAGAGCGGTGGCAAGGGAGCAGCGATCCATTACTAATGCTAAAAACAATCCTAGTTGGCCGGCTAGTCTCCATTGGTCGCTTGCCAAAAGCTCCAGCCATGACTGCATTTAGTGTTTGTTAACTACCTGCCCCTCAACAAGACTGACAAGAGGTTGGAATCATAATCAGAAGGTTAGGCTGGTTAGCATGTGAACCTCAGAGTTATTTCACACAGTACCTGGCAAAAGTTTTCTCATGTCTCGAATATGTTGTGTAGCTTAATGGCTTCAGATATAAAATAAAGACAAGTTGTATTTATTGTTGATGAGAATATATTTAATGCCATTTTGTTTTTTCCCAGCACCTTTCCTTCGGCACTGCATCTGACAACAAAAGCTTGAGTGACAGTCTGATTGTTAATGCAGCCTTCCAGCAGACCCTCTGGAGTGTTGCTCCCATCTGCTCTGGACACGCCGTTGCTCAAGGCAAGTTTTGTTTCCTTTTACTTTCTAAACATGTTGCAAAGTAGCTCCTTTCTCAATTTAGATAATCCACCTGATTCTTTTGCTCCCAACAAATACAGCTCTTTCAGTTTCTGCACTGCAGATAATATTAATATGTTGGTAATAAATAATACATCAAAGCTGTATTTTAATAAATTGAGGGGACCAAATGCTAGTTCATAAAGATGCTATGGGCTTTTGAACTATTATTAATTGTGTGCAAAATATAAAGTTAGTTCAGTGCTGATGCAGTTTAGATGGATTCCAGAGGTTTTCCACAAGTATTCAATTTAAAGCAGTTACACTGAAATAACATAAAATGAATATGTACTTTCAGCTTTAATTTTAACATTAACCATTTTCATACACAGGCTCAGAATTTCAGAGAGCAGATTCAACAAATTAAAACCATAATAAATCAAGTGTGTAGTTTTAATACTTTCTCAAGTCTGAAACCATGGGGATGACAGAAGAATTGGATTTCTGTGTTGTTGTTGTTGTTGTTTTCAGGTTTTTTGCAATTTAAAAAAAAAAGAAAAAACAGTCTATATTTTAGACACTTTTTGTTTGTTAGTTGTTCTTGGTGCCTTTTTTTTGCCCATGCATAACACTGGCTTCACAGAATTTTAATGAGGATATTGTATGTTTCTTCTCCAGCTTTTACATTCCCTTTTCCCCTCGTCATACTTCAGGTTGATCACTTATCCAAATAATGGTGGTCAAGCATTGCTCTAAATGTTTTTGGGTGTTTGTGGCAAATCTTTTTTTCCCTTTCTGATCTCGAGACTTGTTTTGCACCTTGTGGTGAGCCCTCTGTTTTTGCCCTTTTGAAGTCTTCTCTTTTGTGGCAAGTCTTGGGTTATAAGATTCCTCTTTCCTGGAGAGAATTCTTCACATGACTGGAGGGGAATTTATCTATAGCATGGAAATGACTCTATCACCACTGATGTCTTCCCTGGATGTAGGGTCACTTATGTGGTGTGTGCGTGTATCTCTCTGTGTGTGTTTTTGCTCTGTGCTAATGTTCCTGCTGTCTCCCTAATGGTTATATATTGTTTTGCAGCCCAAGGCCTGTCTTACTCACCACTTCACCTCTTTGACCACATGTTAGTGTGAAGGGGTTTAAATAACATGTGATGTCTGTGTTTCTTTATAAAATTCTGTTTAAGATCAGTCAAAAAGAAGCTGCAAATATTCAAACTTAAGGTTAGCAGTCGCTAGAGCTTTTACTACAGTTATAGATTACCTTTTGTGCTACTTCTGTGAAATGTTGCATGTTTTACTAACCACTTCAAAGCAATAAATGTTTTTTTTTTCTTGCTGACTCTAGGATACCTGAAGGGGGGTGAAACACTTCGGCTACTCCACAGCCATAGTGACGCATGTCTGACTGTTCCCTCTACAGAGCATGGAGAGGAGCTTCAAAGGTTAGTCGAAAAGACCAGTCTCCTCCCAAGTCAGCTTGCAGAAACGTCCTTTACTACTCTGACTATGTCTGTTTTCTTAATCTAGGATAATGCATTATGAGCTTGGATCAGTCTCCGGTCATGCCCGGTCTCTCTGGAGGCTGGAGATTCTGCGAGTTGTGTAAGTGTACAGGGAATGTGGCGTCCGCTCACTTTGAGTATCAATAAATATGTTGCTTTTAAGCGCTATTCTATTCGAGCTCTGTAGTTCTAATGTTGTTACTAGAAAATACCAGTATATAGAGAGGTAATGTTGTACGTATTGCACCAGGTCACCACCAGCCACAGAATTTCTGTTTTTGCCTGAAAGAGTGTGCACAATTGCTAGAGTCATACTTGATGTCATTGGCCCAGAACTTAGTCCCCCATGTCCCCTGCATGCTAATAGGGATTTTGACAGTTATGAGGAATAACTAAATGTTGTGGAGTGCTTGGTTTCTTCTCTTTATGTTTTCCAGTTGGAGTGGTAGGCATACATGCTGGGGCCAGCCATTCAGACTGTGCCACGTTACTACTGGAAGATACCTGGGTCTCACAGAGGAGAAAGGTCTGCAGCTGGTTGATCGGGACAAAGCTGACATCAATACAACCTCCTTCTGCTTTCGATCATCAAAGGTGAGGGGGGATATGAGAAATACACTGGACATTTCAGTGGTGTTCTGAGTCTTTAGAGATATAGACTGTAATGTCATTTGTTTGAGTTTTTTTGTGTTTATTAAAAGAGAAAAGTTAGAAAAATAAGAATATTTAATGCCTTTTTTTGTGTTTAGGAGAAGCTTGACACCAACACAAAGACTGATGTTGATGGGATGGGAATCCCAGAGATCAAATATGGAGATTCCATTTGTTTTCTTCAACATGTAGCCTCTGGGCTCTGGCTAACATACCAAGCTGCTGATGCCAAGTCCCATATGGGTGGAGCTCAGCGAAAGGTGAACTTGTATACTCAGTATTACTATAATAAGACAATAACTGGCAGTTAACCAACAGTGTTGGACTAAAGAATCTGGCAAAAGAATCTGTTGGATATAATTGCAAATGATGTGTTTTCAGGCAATTTTGCACAGTGAAGGGCATATGGACGACGGGCTGACACTGTCTCGTTCTCAGAGGGAAGAATCTCATACTGCCAGACTAATACGGAGTGCTGTTCTCCTCTTCACTCGCTTTGTAAGGTACAGGATGCTGGATTAAGACCTTCAGTCATTTGTGAATAACTTAGCGATGGTTTTTTACAGCTGCAGTGCTGGCTTAATGCTAAATGTCACACTACATGTCCGACTGAGCGTGGGTTTACAGCATTAGCTTTGTAGATATGTTTATGATATATACATACAATCAGAAGACCAGTGATGTTATTGTCTTGGCATTGTGGCTCTGATAGGACCTCCCCGCCCTCGTTTATGCGCACATGAAAAGCTGGAGGTGGGAAGAGCAGCAGCAAGATCCTCCAGAACTAAACAAAGCAGTCAACTCAGATACAGCGTCAAGGAAGGAGCTGGGCAGATTCAAGAAGCTTAAATAGCATGCCCTCTATGACACAACAAGTTAGCTGTGTAGATGGGTATCAGCTGATGTGGGCTGACACTGAGATCAGATGATCTGCAATGATTGCAGCTAAGCTTGACTTTGTGGGCTGCTGGAACTAATGCAAACGCTCTGTTTTTTACCTTATCTGATAATTTTGAATTGCCATGTCATAATTACAAGAAATCTGGAGGATGAGAATACTTGGGGCTCAGATACTGTCTGTCTGTCTCACATTTGGCTTTTTAAATTTTGAGTCTTTTATTTGTAAAAAATAAAATAAATTCATAGGCTAGTATAACACCTTCTGTCTTTACGCCATCAATCGAGAATAAAACAAGTTTGGCTGGTGATAGTAGCAGCAATTATAATACAAGACAATTTGGCAGACTTGTAGGTAGAGTCTAAAAACAAACTTTTTTTTTTCTTTAGGAAACTTGATGGTTTTAACCAAGAGATAAATATCCCCTCTGTCAGCCTGCCAGTGGAGACAGTGACACGCAGTCTGCAGGATCTGATCATCTATTTCAAGCCTCCACTGGAGGGGCTAGGCCATGAAGCTAAACAGAACAGCATGGCGGCGCTAAAGAATCGACAGAACATGTTTCAAAAAGAGGTAAATCGATAAGTGTGAATGAGTCCTACATGTGCTATGCCTCACGCTTCCCTAACTGTGCCTCCCTTTCTTCTCAGGGTGTGATAGATTTGGTCTTAGATTGTATTGACCGTCTACACCAGTATAGTAGTGCTTCTCATTTTGCTGAGGCTGTTCAGAGTGACACAGGAGAGGAGTGGGAAACCATCGTCAACCATTTCTATGAGCTGTTGGGTGAGAGCCGTATAGATGGCACCATACTTATTTTTTGAAGATACCACAAATATCTCCTAATCTGTTAAGGTTCCTCTTATTATCTTATCATCTGTTAATATTTTTGTTAATATTTTTTGTTTTTTTTGTTTTTTTCCTCTTAAGCTGCTCTGCTCCGGGGAAACCGTGCAAATTGTGCTAATTTCTCGGGTTCGCTGGACTGGCTGATTAGCAGGCTAGAACGGCAGGAGGCCTCTTCTGGTTGGTTGGATTTGCTTTATGTTTTCTTCATCAGCCATTGTGGATTGAAATTTTACAGTATATATTTATATTATATTTGACATTGGTTATCGTGTGTTGTCTGGGATTTATACCTAATAGTATAGAAGCATAGAGGTAAATGCAGGTTATCATCCACACAACAACGGGCAGTTATATTTACAGGAGTCCTGGAAGTTCTTCACTGCGTCCTTGTGGAAAGCCCTGAAGCTCTCAATGCCATCAAGGAACAACACATTCAGTCTGTCATCTCATTTCTGGACAAGCTTGGATGCAACCACAGGGTAGTGTGTAGAAGGCTTTTGTGTGTATTCAATATAAAAATAAGATTGAAGTAAAGTGCATGGATAATAAGTGATGCCGAATGGCCAGTAATTTCATTATTAAGCTTTTTGGCTACAGTGGCATGTCTGCATTAATTAAAAATAAATACAAAAAGTCCTTTGTTATTATCCTAGTTTTCTCTCAGAATTTGTCATTATGGGGCTTAAGCAAATTCCACATTTCTCACCAGTCTAGTAACATAGACATAGTGTTTCACTTTTAACAGCTATAATAACAGTTTCCAATCTGTTTCCTGATGTCTGATCATTTCCATTTGCTTATTGAGCTATTGCCACATGAAGAGCTGACAGGTTGTGTTCCAGGTGCTGGAGGTGCTTTGTTCTCTGTGTGTGTGCCATGGTGTGGCGGTGCGGTCCAATCAGAACCTCATCTGTGACAGTCTGCTGCCAGACAGAGATTTGCTACTCCAAACACGTCTCGTTAATCAAGTCACCAGGTAATTTTATAATCTGGTTTCCAAACAGGACCGCTTTTTGTTTTTGTGTTTTTGCCATTCCACTCATCCTTTTTAGTTTTCTGAATTTCTCTACATTCAGACAGAACTCTGATTTTGGATTATTGTTTTTTACTACACATAAAAATCAGATGCAAAGTAGCACAAAGAACAATATATTAAGTAGGTAGCTTTTACGGTTCTGTGCAAAAGTCTAAAGCCACCCCTCATTTCTTTATATTTTGCAATATACAGCAATTTCTCCCCAGGGTTTCCGGAGGTCTTTCAAAGTATATCTTTGGAAATTGGCTGCTTTTTCATTCATTTTCAGTCCAGTTGTTTAACCTAACCCTGCAAAAGCACCTGGATAGAAAAACCCACTGTGAAACACTTTCAATCATAGATTGGGCTCCCCAGAACCCAGACCTTAGCATTATTGAAGCAGTGAGGGATCACCTCAACAGAGAACAGAACAAAAAGCATCCAGCATCCAAAGAAGGGCTTTGAATGTCCTTTAAGAAGCCTGGAGAGCTGTTCCTGAAGACTACGTAAAGAAATTATAAGAAAGTTGCATTAAAGAGTTCAGGCTACACTGAAGAATGCTGACATTCAAGCTCGTTAGAAGTATACAAACATTTTGCCTTGCATACTTTATATCCATGTATGTTTGCAGATGTTTTAATATATCAGTGCACTTATTTTTCCATTATTTTAAAGTGAAATAAATATGAAATAATGGGAGGGTGGCCTAGAACCTTTGCACAATGCTGTATTTATGTTTGGCAAATAACTCAATAGGGGTTTCTTTCCCTGACTCTTCTCATGCTCGCACATGCATTTGTTTAGCTGAGTGTTATTTGTCAACTGTGGCGCTCCCACGGGCCTTGATATTCTTGTTTTTCATCTGTAAAGATGTCACATTCTTGATACTAGAAATATTTCAGATTTTTCTATAGCGTGACATTCGTTTTTTTTTTGTTTTTTTTCTCTTTTGGATTTAATTAAATACTTTCTTTTTTCCTCCAGTGTCATCTCTTCAATTGCTGCATCATTTTTTTAATTTTACATCTGAATAGATCGGAACAATAATGTTGATGTCAGAGCTTAGATGTCTTTGTCTCACCCTCGTCTCGTGAGAGTTTGGAAAGATTACCTTAAGCCCGAGGTGGTATGACTCAACGGAGGCATTTTTTTAGCCAGTTTCATCATAGTCCATGCTCTTCTTCTGTCTCTCAATATTTTTACCTGCTGTGCCAATCTGATCTTGTAGGCAGTTTCCATTTCCCTTTTCCTTTGAGCAAGTTTTTTTCAGCCCAATCTGCCCTTTCTCTGTAAGCAGCTGCCTTCTTTTATCATGCTTTTTTTCCCCATCAGCAGCCCATTTCATTCCTCAGGCTTTATAGCTTATTTTGTTTCATATTCTTCACACCTGCTCAGTCCATGCCCCAGCTCTCCTTTCCTCCTAAAGCAATTTCTCATTCTATCACTTCTTGTTCCAATAAATGCTTCATTAGTACATCTGCTTTCATTCTGATTTCCTTTATCTCATCAATTTTCTTTCTTCTCTCCCTCACCTACCACAGTGTGACAGTTCTTCCAGATGCTCTCTTCTTTTTACATTTTTGCCTTTAATCTATTCTTTCCATGCATTTTATCTAGCCTCAATCCAGCCTTTTATGAGTAAAACTAAAAACATGTATACTAGCTGGTATTTCAAATGCTGATTAAGTTTTTATTTACACAATAAAAGTGGCTTACTGACTTCAGTGCACTGCTTTTTTAATGGCTGGGTGCTTGGGAGTCCCATTCATAATTAAATTTCATTTGCTGGATTTACTGATTTGACATGAATCTAAATTTAAGTCCAAAGTTTAATCAGCTGAACTTTGGAGTTGTTGGAACTGCAAACCTAATTTAAAAAACAAAAAAACTTGGGACACTGTGTAAATTGTTAATGAAAACATAATGCAGTGATTTGAAATCTCAGATCAATAGAGCATGTTTTCTAGGTTCTATTTACAGTAAAACACAGGAAACATTTCAGATGTTTAAACTGGAAAAGTTTACCAGTTTTAGAAAAGTTCATTTTGAATTTGTTGGCAACACATCAACATATCAAAAAAGGATATGTTTACTACTAAGTACCGCCTTCTCTTCTTTTAACAATAGTCAATAAACATCTGAGGGGGGGCCTGAGGAGACCAGATGCTGGATATTTTGGATGAGGAATGTTGTCCCATGCTTGTTTCATGTACAATTCCAGCTGGTCAGCTGTCCTGGATAGACTTATTTTTGTTTCAACGAGGACCAAATCTCTCCAGTGATGGTGCCGTGTTGCTGCAGCATATGTAGTATGTGGCTTAGCGTTGTCTTGCTGAAATATCCACGTCACAATTATGCCTGTTATAGTGCAATGCAGCTGAAGAGCACAGCCATCCAATGTTGAATTTTCGCTTTGTTCTTTGTGCTTAGAGAGTCTTTTGATAATGTTATGTACTGTAGATGATGGGATATTCTAAATCTTCACAATTTTATTTTGAAGAACATTATTCTGAAATTGTTCCAGAATTTGTAGATACAATTTTTGGGTACTGAGAAACTGATGCTCTTTTTATGCCCACTCGTTTTACTTACCTGTTTCCAACAAACTTAATTAGTTGCAAAATATTACTTCAGCTGTTTCTTTTAAGTCTTGTTTACTTTTCCAGCCTTTTGTTGTCCCATACCAACCTTTCTGACATGTTTTGCTGCCATCAAATTCAAAATGAGCTAATATTTTTCATGAAATAGTAAAATGTCTCAGTTTAAACATTGGTTTCCCATGCTCTATAGTGAATAAAATCTGGGTTTATGACACATGCATATCGTTGCATCCTATTTTTACTTACATTTCACACAGTGTTTTATGTCATAAACAATTTCTGGCTGAGAGCACACAGCAACGTTATGCTGAAGTCTGTGGACACAAACTTAACGTTCACAAAGTTGGACTCTCTCCAAGTTAACTTGTAATTACAGACTATCAGCAGCACTTAAAAGTAAAAGTCCACTACCTGAATGTTTCAAACACTGAGCTTTGCTAATTAAGAGTGTCACAGCTTAAAAATGAGTTGTATGGGTGCACCATGTATCTAATTAAGTTGTCATATCAACGCAGAATGAATTTCACTTTTATTTGCGAGCAGACTACTCATATGCATTGTAAATTATTTCAAAATTAATTTATGATCACACCAAATACACTAAAATCTTAAAAGATGAGTTGACTGAAATTTCTCTGTCTTTTTTTGCCTTTTTTGCCACATTTCTCTGCATATTACAACAACAGCATGAGGCCAAACATCTTCCTAGCTATGGGAGAAGATTCATCCCAGTATCGCAGGTGGTACTACGAGCTGGTTGTGGATCACGTCAAACCCTTTCTCACATCTGAGCCCACACACCTGCGTGTCGGCTGGGCTTGCATGAAAGGCTACCAGCCCAGGCCGACAGGCGGCGAGGGCTGGGGGGGGAATGGAGTGGGAGATGACCTCTGCTCGTATGGCTTTGATGGACTTCACCTCTGGTCAGGTGAGGATGAGCTCAAACGGCTGATAAACAGCTTGGTCTGTTTAACATTATTGTATAACACTGATCACAAGAGTTTACAGGACGAGTAAACTCCACATACTCCAAAGACAAATATCAGAGTCTGTAGCTGTTACAAACATGATAACAAGTCAGTTTGAAAAACTTAGCACATTACTTTAGTGCCACAAAAGCTACACATGGGAGGATTACCATGGCAATTAAAGCACAAAATGCATTATAATAGATCATTTTTAATTTCCTTGTTCAGAATAATTGAAATGTCTGTAGTTAGTGCAATAAAAGCTGTGACTGCAATTGCTGAGCATCACTTAATTATCCACAGAGAACAATTAACATATTACTTTTTTCTTTTATGTTTAACGTGGACAGAAAAGAGAGAGAGCAGTGGAGGCAATTACAATCTCAGTTTTCAGTAGTGATGATTGCACTTCATCAAAAAAATAAAAACAAAAAACAAACCTCTGTATTTTGATAAAGATTTGCTTGTGCAACACAGACATCTCGTGTAAAACATGAAACGTGTCAACATTTTCTGGCTCGTTGCACTTTATTCTTATTTAGTGTGGACAGCAGTAGATTATCATTGATGTTTCTAATTATCAGGAATGGCTTTGCTGTGAGGCGTGTTCCTAAAGTGCCTTAATCTTTACAATATGTTTTACATTTATGAATGCTATAAAACATTCATTTGATTTGACTTTAGTTGTAGTGTTTCCATTTAATAAAGCACAAAGCACTTGAATTCCCATTTTAAGTTGTACAGAAACATTAAAAATGTAAATATGAAGACTAATGAGTGTGTCTCCTGAATCTTAGGCTGCGTGAGCCGGAAAGTCAGCTCCCCGTTCCCTAACCTACTAAAAGATGATGATGTCGTTAGCTGCTGCCTTGACCTCAGCATTCCCTGCATCTCATTCCGGGTCAATGGTCTACCTGTGCAGGGCATGTTTGAGAACTTCAATGCTAATGGACTTCTTTATCCTGTGGTCAGCTTCTCTGCTGGAGTCAAGTTAGTATCAATACTATTATTGTTTTTTTGGGTTGTTTTTTTTTTATGTTTTTTTTTTTTTCAAGAAATCCACAAAACAATAAATTTTCTCTTCCTCTTTTCTTTGAAAACAAAACAAGAGTTCGTTTTCTGTTTGGGGGAAGGCATGGAGAGTTTCGCTTCCTGCCACCTCCAGGTTATGCTTCTTGCTCTGAAGCTCTTCTCCCAAAAGTCAGACTGAAGGTACAGCTGTGTCAGGAATACATTTTGGATCATGGTGAAGGGAAACAAGAGCTTATTGGCCCCTTAGTGCCTGTCACTCCAGTTACCTTCACTCCGACAACAATAGACATCAGCAAGGTAAATCTTGTTTTACAAAGATGAAATGTTTGTATACTTAAAGTCTTTATAACTAATTTGTAGAGAATCATTTGCTCAGAGAAATGACACCATCTCAGAGTAGTTTAGCTACTTATGCAGTACTTTTACCCTACAGGTGGTATTGCCTCCACAACTTGAGGACATTCGAGAAAAAATGGCTGAGAATATCCACGAGCTCTGGGTAATGGACAAGATTGATCTCGGATGGACACATGGACCAGTAAGAAAAGACACAAAATGTATAATTTTATAAAATTGCATAACTGATATGCAGTATTGTATAAAAGTCTTGATCCACCCCTCATTTCATCATATATTTAAAGAGGAAAAGGAAAAATAAATGCACTGATTTATTGAAACATACAGATATCCATGGAGTGAAGTATGTAAGGCAAACAGAGTAAGTTTTAATAAACTTGAAAATCAGTATTTGGTGTGACGACCTTTATTCTTCAACACAGCCTAAATTCTGTTTGGCAAGCTCTCTTGTAATTACTTTAAGTAGTCTTTAGGAAAAGTTATCCAGGCTTCTTGAAGGACATTCAACGCTCTACTTTGGATGTTGGCTGCCTTTTGTTCCTTTCTCGGCTATGATTATTGATGCCGGATGCCTAGGCTCCTGGGAGGCCAGTCCATGACTGCACTGGGAGTGTGTTTGGCATCACTGTCATGCTGAAAGATGGTATTGTATGGTGGATCAAAACCTGATGGCACTCATCTGCGTTCATAATTCCATCAGTTTTCACAAGATCCCGAACACCACTAGCTGAAATGCAGACCCAAAATGTAACAGTTTCACACTTACTGTTGTACCTTCTCCATATATACACTGATGATTATTTGAACCAAATAGCAAACGAAACAAACGAAACACAAGGAGCCAGAAACCAAAACACAGGGAACAAAAGTCCAAAACATAACAAAACAACAGCACTGACCGCGAAGCCAGCGACCGTGACGGAGCAAGTCCGGAGGCCGGCCGCGCGGAAGGCAGCACACCCTGGAAGGCAGCATAGAACGACACCGTTAAGGAGGGCATCCACGATGCTGGGTCCATGTTCTGATCGCGATCTTCTGTTATGGCAGGGCTGTGTGCATGCAGGAGTGGTGGCATCCTAACAAAATTTGGATTCATTACTCCATAAAACCTGCTGTCAGTGATTTTCTGTCCATTTCTTGTGCAATTTGGCATTCCTCGGGCTTTTCCCCACATTTTCCTTCCTTAACAATAGCTTCTTGACAGCTGCTGAGAGCATTTCTGATGAGGCTTCAGCAAACAGCAGATGGATCACCTGAAGGACATGACATCTTCTGTAGATTTTTTTTTTTTTAAGCTTGCCAATCTTTCTTGACCCTTCACTTGTCCAGTTTCCTCAATTTATGGGCACATTGCACATCATGCCTAGATATGCCAAATTTTCAACTAATAGCTCTTTAGGAATCATCTTGTTGGTGCAGAAAATACTATTTTATACCTGTCAGCCTGTGTTATCTTTGGCATTTGTCAGCTAAAGAAATCTGAGCAAATGATGTGTTTTTGTGACCGGCTGCTAGTAACAAAGTATCTAAAATTACAATTAAAAATTGCTCAGCTTTCTGTTATGTGTTGCCACAACACTGGTTTATCGTTTGAGTTTGGTGCTTTCTTATGGTTGAATAAATCATCGGTCAGTTTGAAGTGTCTTAAACAAGCAAGCAAAAAAAGAACATTTCTGTTAAAATGGTCAGGTACAAAGACTGTAATGCTGTTAGCTAATTTGTTTCCAAAGAAAGACTCCTTTGTAGCAAAACGTAAGGAAATGAGTCTCAATGACACTCTAATGAATCATCATTACGATTACTTTTTAAGAAATCCACATGGTTTTTGCTTGCCTTGCAAAATAACGTCTCTCTCAAACAGGTGAGGGATGAAGGTAAGAGACATGATCCTTGTCTGGTGGAGTTCTCCAAGTTGCCAGAGCATGAGAGAAACCAGAACCTTCAGATGGCACAGGACACACTCAGGTGAGCTCTGTTCTGTTTCATACAATAATAATAATAATAATGATGCAGCACGGTGGTTAGCACTGTTGCCGCACAGCAAGAAGCTCCTGAGTTCAATTCCACCGTCAGGCCATGGTCTTTCTGTGTGGAGTTTGCATGTTCTCCCTGTGTTTGCGTGGGTTCCCTCCAGGTACTCTGGCTTCGTCCCACCATCCAAAGACGTCCAGTTTGTGGGGATAGGTTAATCGATTAATCCAAATTGCCACTAGGTGTGAATGCGGGAGTGAATGTGAGCGCGAATGGTTGTCTGTCTCTGTGTGTTAGCCCTGTGACAGACTGGCGACCGGTCCAGGGTCTACCCCGCCTTTCGCCCTATGACAGCTGGGATAGGCTCCAGCACCCCCCGCGACCCTGAAAAGGATAAGCGGAAGCGAATGGATGGATGATAATAATAATAATAATAAAAACCCAGTGTGCTTGATTATTATTTTCATTTATTTTTTATTTATTTATTGGAACGATTTTTATTTTAAAAAAAAGATTGTGACAGACCTTGTGCTTTTCAGATCTAATATTTAGTAATTAGTAAGTAGTGTCTGCTGCAGTAGTGAATTTTCAAAGTTTTATTCTTCATTGGAGGACCCTGCTGGCACTTGGTTTCCACATCGGATTGATGGATGATCATGCTGAGAAACACATGAAATACATGAGACTTCCTGTCAAGTAAGTGAAAATCCACTAAAAAAAACCAAAAATCCACTATGCAAGATTTATGCATATATCCTTTTTCTTATCTGCTTATCCAGTTTAGGGTCATGGGGTTGCTGGAGCCTATCCAAGCATAATGTAATATCATGTTTGATTTAATTTAGTCTGGTTCAGCTGTGAGTTGCATCATGTCTAAATTAAAGTAGCAGAAAAAGATAAGGACCATCTTATGGTGGTAATGGTAACTCATTTTATGAGGCTACAATAAAGAGAGGATACACAACTGCAGTTCATATTCATTTGATCTCGTATGCTTGCACTAGGAGAACATCTCACTTCAATTTCAACACTCTTCTTTGAGCCATCCTTGCAAACAAATTCTTTTTAAAACTTACAGCTCATGTCAAAGAATAGTTTAACTGCGATAAAACAGTACAACAGCACAATGAACATCACAAACCACCGCCTACTGAACACACTCTTTTCAAACGCTAACTCAAGATGTTTGAAGTGTGTATTTTTCCTTTGCAGCCTTTAGTCATATGTTGGCTCCTTTAAATTCTCTGAGAATTTTTCTTCCCCCACTTTTTAAATGCAATTTTGTTTATTTATTTATTATTTATATTTCTTTAACGTTTATTGATGTTCTGCTTTATTTGTTTCGTGCGGTTCAAGCAGGGTGTAGGCCAGGAGGGAAAAAGTGAGCATTTTGTTTACTCAAGGCAGTGGAAAGTATTTTATACAGGAATGATACAAAAATACTGTTTAACATTCAGGAACTGTAACTGTGATCCTGTCACATCTCTGTCTTTTTTGCTTTGTTTTCTGTCTTAGGTATGAGCAGATGACTGGCTACAGGCCTGCTCCAGTAGACCTGAGCCAGGTGTCTCTGAGCTCAGACCACGAGGAAGCAGTTAACTTGCTGGCGGAGAATGAACACAACGTATGGGCCAGAGAGCGAATCAAACAGGGATGGACTTATGGAGCGCAACAGGTTTATGTTCTGTGCTGGATTACTTCAGTTTGTTTCATCTTACACAAAAGTACTTTTTCCAGAGTGTTAAAATAGTTATAATATACTTTATCTAGATATTCACATAGTAGCAAAAGGTTATACCATGAGATAATTGTATAGCGTCAAACATAGTTGCCCTTCTTGCTCCTTGCGTCTGTACTTTTAGGATATAAAAGCAAAGCAGAGCCCTTACCTTCTGCCCTACAGCCTTCTTGATGAAAGAACTCGGAGAGTGGGAAGAGAGAGTGTCAGAGAGGCTGTCTGTACCCTGCTGGCATACGGCTACAGCCTGGAGCCCCTAAACCAGGAACACAGTATGTTTCAAAGATCTGTTATAAAACTGTAGCTTAGTGCACATCATATGTAAGGTAATCAGTGTAAGTTCAACTGCGATATATTAACAAAGTAGTAAACAAAGGTTTATTTGTATATTAATCATACTGCAGTATTTGTCACCATTGTTTTCCCAGAGGGATTTTGTTCTACAACGCTTTTCCCAAAAACGAGAAATGTAAATAGAAAATGTAAATAAACCTAGATTGCTAGGATTTGCAAATAATCTTTAGCACATATTTATGTAGAAAATAATCTAATGAATGTTAAACATGACAAATATATTTTTATTACATGTTTATTTATTTAGACATATGTGTAGATGTAGGGTTTTGATGATTAGTGGGGATTTTCTGCTGTCTCTTACATTGTATCCAGCATTCCAACTTTTTTGGAAATACGTTTATGGCAAATAACGATATGTTTCCTGTTTCTTGGCTTTACAGCTACATTATCAAAGCCATGTTTCTTCTCTGCTGAGAAATGCAGAGTGTTCAGACCAGATAAATCATATGCTGTGACTCAGGGGAAGTGGTATTTTGAATATGAAATACTGACAGCAGGGAATATGAGAGTGGGCTGGGCCCGACCAGGCTGTACCCCAGATAAAGAGCTTGGCTCAGATGACCAAGCATATGTCTTTGATGGATTTGAGGTGAGATATAATTAAATTTGACATTTCTTACTTTGGCTACTGACCATTACAGTAGCTGAATGGGAATCGGCCCAAATTATAATGGCTTTGTTAATGCATATTTATTTATTTTCATCTTTTTTGAATTTACTTAACTAATGAACTTTAATTAACTGTTTTTTCTTGCTATATAACTATAACTGAGACTAGGTGACGTTTTAGAGAGCAGACAGAAGGAGATATGTAGGCACAGACAAGTATCTATTGAAAGAAACTGAAACATTAGTTACTTTTTTTGGACCTTCTAATGTCTGCATATTGTGTCACGTTAGTTGCATATCCTTGCAGTGACTCCTGACCTCATATTGTTGGTTGACCAACACAGAAGGTCTCAGTTACTCCAAAGCTGTGTTGATATGATTAATTAAGATCAAACAGTTCCAATTTTTAGTGATTTGTTTTCCATACGTATCATATTTTGGTACTAACATGTGGTATATGGATTATTAAAAAATTGTAGAGTTTTTAGATAACTCTTCAAATAGATAGCAGTAACCTCATGCAAAATATACTTTATGACTTGTCTTGTATTGGCTCTTCTGGGTTGTTTTTTTTTTTGCCTTTGGCTTTTTGCACTTGTCTCTTTCCTTCTAACTCAATGTTGCTTTCAGGCTCAGTGGTACCATCAGGGCGGCGAGCCCCTGGGACGTCCATGGCTGAGAGGTGATGTGGTGGGTTGCTTGGTGGACATGGATGAATGCACCATGATGGTTACGCTCAATGGAGAGCTGCTGTTTAATGACAGAGGATCAGAGCTGACTGCCAAGGACTTTGGTATTAGAGATGGTCTGTAAAAGTTTTTGGCTTTATACTTTCTGCTGCATTTTGATGTTTCTAATATAGCTTTACTATACCTTTATTTAAAAGTCTAATATTGGGAAACTATATTGCCACTTCCCGTGTCTTCCAGGCCTATTACCTGTGGTTAGTGTTGGGGTGAACCAGGTGGGGAGGCTGAATCTGGGACGCCAAGTAGGCTCTTTGCAATACTTTACTGTGTGTGGCCTGCAGGAGGGGTATAGACCTTTTGCCATCAACATGGCCAGAGACCCAGCTCTGTGGATGAGTTGGAAACAGCCGCAGTTTACCTCCATACTACCTGATGATCACTATTTACAGGTAAACTTACCATATATACAAGGTTTCCTTCACCCATCTACAGACCTTGATGACCTAGAGTTGCTAGTAGCGGTGATCAGTTAACACTGATCCTGAAAACCTTGCTCAAATCTTTTTCAAGGTTACAAGAGTCAGTGGCTCAGCAGATTCCTTATCCAGCCTGAGGGTCTCCCAGTGTATGCAACCGCACCATGGTGGAGAAAGTGAGATGGGCTATTATCGCCTCAGCATGTCTGTCGGATGTGCTGCTGTCCTCAGAAGCCCACCAGGGGGCGTGCTTCCTGTGGCCTCCAGTGCTCTCTCTCCAAGCTCAGGTTTATTGATGTTATATACAGTATGTTCAAGTTTGAAATCTTTTTTTGAGAACATGTTACATCGGACCACATTAAAGCTCTGTTTAGTTTGACATAATTTCAACAAGCAAATATCTCTAGACCTGAATCAAGATCTGTTGTTATTATTATTAGGCTACTGGGAGAAACAGTTAGTGTGGGTGACTTGCATAGCTGCAGCTATCCAGATTATCCACTGTCTATGCTATTGATATTCTGCCATTATGACCTTGATGAGCCTGCTTAAGCTCCCAGGGGCCCTGCTGTAATTAATGCCTGTTGTCCTTTTAGAAAGGAAAGAGCAGGAGGAGGTGGACTCTGACTTTGAGGTGCTGATGAAGTCAGCCCACAGCTATGCTGGTTCAAGAGATGAGCTCAACTATAAAGATCATAGTAACGACAAAACATCAAGACTGAAACAGCGGTAGGTGGTAGAGAAAGGAAAATGAAGAAAGTATGGAATGAGGGTCCATCTCCTTTAAAATTGAATGCAAAATAACACAATAACTGTGCTTTGCTGAAATTAATGTGCGTTTCTTTGTCTGTAAGGTTTATGCTGAAGAAGACCAAACCAGGCTTAGTCAGCAGTAACTCATCTGCACGGCTCCTCGAAGACGTTGTAGTCGACAAGGATAACTATGATCACCTTATCCAGAGCTCCAGAGTAAGGCTTTATCTTCTCGTCATCATGTGAAAATACACAATACAAAACTAATTGTAATGCAGTGTGCTTCACTTCATTGCCAGCACGTATAATTACCTGCCGCAATAAAACTGTTGAATGCAAGATGCAAATACCAAACAGTGACACCAACTAACCTTTCTGTTTCAGTATTACTACTCAGTGCGGGTTCTTCCAGGCCAGGAGCCATTCAATGTGTGGGTAGGCTGGGTGACCTCTGACTTTCATCAGCATGACATGACATTTAACACTGACAATGTCCACACTGTGACTGTCACCCTTGGAGATGACAGTGGCAAAGTCCAGGAAAGGTTGGTGAACAACAAAACAGTTTTATTTAGTATTTCAGGTGACTGTATCAAGAATTTTGAATTTTGATTGAATAGAGTTGTTGTTTTTTTTATAATTATCCTTCATCTGCTGTAATTACTATATTTACTGCAGAGGTGTTATATTGCAGTGTGCTGTAAATTTCCATTAAACAGACAATACCCCTCTGTCTACATAGTGTAAAGCGGTCTAACTGCTATATGGTTTGTGCTGGAGAGGCAACAGGCCTGTCTCAGAGTCGGAGAAGCACAGGATTGGAAATTGGCTGTTTGATTGACACAACCACTGGTCTGCTTACATTTACCTCCAGTGGAGTGGAGATGGCCACTTTCTACCAAGTAGGTCACACAACAAACTGGGGTTTTTTTTTAATGTATTTTTTACTTTAATAAATGTAAGTTTTATACATTATGTCTCATACTGTTCGATATAACGATATACATCGGATGACGATATAAAAACGTCTATCATTTCATATTACTTTATAGTTTGTTTCGTGATTTCGCAAAATAACCTGTTTACGGCAACATTTTTTCATCATTTTGATGGTCACTGTAATTTCTTAAAGTTCTCTCTTTCTCTTATGATTAAAATAAGCACACTACGGACGGACAAGCGACTGTTTTTATGCGTTGTCGTTAGCAACAACGACGGTAAAACCATCGCGTGGCTCCGCCGTCTGCTTGTTTATTTTCCACATAAACCTTTCACAATAAAGCTGAAGATCCTGTTGAGATTTTTCAAAATAAACTGAATCACGTGAAAGAGTACGCAGAATGTTTACAGATGAGAAGCAAAAAAGAGCCGACAGGTGATAAAAAATAAACCTTAGACTCAAACGTTAGAAAAGGCTTTTCCCTGCAGCACGCCGTGTAAATACTCACAAAGAAAATGTCTAAAAATGTAGTTTCATGCATTGGTCAAAACACTTGACTCCAGGTACACGACTAGCTAGAAAAAAAGACTTCACGCATATCGAGTTGCCCGAGATTTACAGAATTTACAGAAAATGTAACATTTTTGTGATATATATATATATCGTTGTCGGGACATGAGATTTTGGTCATATCGCACAGCCCTACTATGTATGTAACACTTGGGACTGAACTTGCCCATATGGAAAAGAAATAGTAAAAACATATATGATTTACTCATGAAAGTGGCCACTTTCTCATTACTTTCATATATTTTTTTTAGTAAGCATCCAAAACATACAAGTTTCATTATATAATCCTTCAAGGGATCTTATATGTGTTTTAACTCTTGTATGCTTTTCATACAAGTTTCACACAAGACAGATACAAACTTTATAAGATTTATATATATCTTTTCCATATGGGTGGGGCTGCTAATGTTATAATGTCAGTAACAGGCAAGTTGTTGGACTGCATTATTAAACTGAGCATAAACTGTTTCCCTGCAAATCAGGTGGAGGCAAGTACAAAGCTCTTTCCTGCTGTTTTTGTCAAACCCACCACCAAAAACATGTTTCAGTTTGAACTGGGACGCATCAAGGTAATTCATTTTTCATTATTAAACCTGGCTAAGATACTTTTTATTTTTTAAGCAGGTTTTGCTTATTTTGTGGACAAATTTGAAGAGTAATAAATTACAACGCAAGATGTTAGCCTGAACTTCAGTTTGTTTTTCATACCATCCTAAAAGTATCATGTATGACATAATTTCCTGTATTTGTCTTCTTCTCGAATCCAGAATGTGATGCCACTGTCCTCAGGTTTGCTTCGGAGCCAGTCAAGGAATGTCACTCCTCAGTGTCCTCCTAGGGTTCAGGTCCAGTGGCTGAGGCCTGCTTCATGGACTAGAGTACCAGACAGAGCACTGAAAGTGTTGGTTGATCGACCAGATGAATGTCACGGCTGGAGAATTCAATGCCGTGAGCCCTTACAAGCCATGATCCTTCACATTCCTGATGAAAACAGGTTAAGAAGACAGGATTTGATCTTTTACAGATTTAAGAACAAAGAAATATTTTCAGGAAAATAAAGAAATTTTGTTCCAAATGTTGTTGGTGCAAAAACTTTAATTAGATTTAGGGTTAATAACAGTGAAGTTGCATTTGCTTTTTGATGCTATTCATGTAGGTGTGTTGACATTTTGGAACTGTCGGAGCTTGATGACCTCTTGACCTTTCACAACAATACCCTCCTGCTCTACTGCTCTTTATGTGCTCTTGGCAACACCAGAGTTTGCCATGCCCTCTGCAGTCATGTGGACCAGTCGCAGATTCTTTATGCTATTCAGGATCCCTACCTCCCTGGCCTGCTCCGGTCTGCATTTTATCAGCTGCTTTTTCAGGTGACTACTTGTTGGAGGTTAGATAACATTAACTGACAAAAGAATAAGTACGTCCTGGTCTTTGGAGAATATCTGAATACATTTTATTGTTTTTGTCCTCAAGGTTTTCCTCAGCAGCTACACCACAGCCTGTCTTATGATGAACCATGAATACATAGTTCCTATGACTGACCAAACCAGAGAAATCACCCTTTATCCCAGTCCTATTAATGGTGGGGATAGACAACCTCCAGAGGGAATACCAAGTGCTAGCTGTAGCACATCCCTTAAACCTCAGATGCATTTTTCAACTCCTTGCTTTATCAGAAGCGATTGCATAGAAGGAGCTAGTGCACTGGAAATAGCCTGCAAAGACAGCCCAGAAATCCCTCTGGACGTTTTAAAGAATCTTACCGTGGAGATGCTGACTGCTGCAGTTTGGGCTGTGGGTCAGGATGTAAGGGATCCTGCAGGAGGCAATTTCGAACTTTTGCTTGTTCCTTTATTAAGACTTTTCTACAGCCTCTTGGTTATGGGGGTGTGTAGGGATGAAGACTTAGGGAAGATTCTTAGACTCATGGAGCAAGGTGCATTTGCAAGGCCTGGAACACCCATAGGGAAGTTGGAAGAAGAAACTAGTGATGATGAAGAAGAGCAGAAAGGAGTGATCACTGAAGAAAGTTACACTGTTAAACAAGGACTTCTTCAAATGAAGCTTCCAGAAGCTGTCAAACTTGAGGTAAACCAATCTGCAAAAAAACGTTTTTTTTGATAATGCTCTTTCTTCTCTGTGGGTCACTGGGGATTAACTTCATGTGCTGTGTTGTTTGAATCCTTTAAGTATGTTTAAAATTAGCCATGAAGGACTGCTTTATTTCTTTTTCTAGCTCTGCCACTTGCTATCCTACCTGTGTGACTGCCAGGTTCGCCACAGGGTAGAAGCTGTGATTGCTTTCTCCAACAGCTTTGTTGGCCAGCTGCAGGAGAACCAGCGGTTTCGCTACAACCAGGTCATGCAGGCGCTCAACATGTCTGCTGCCCTCACTGCTCGCAAGACAAAGGAGTTCCGGTTACCACCACAGGAGCAGGTTGCACGATATGAATACTAACTAAAAGGATAAAGTTATAGCATTTGTTTTGCATTGGTTTATGCAATGTAGCTGTAACTCTGAAGAAAGCATGTAACACACACTTGCTGATTGTCTATACATATTGTAATCTCTCACCTGACTACAGATCAATATGCTGCTGACCTTCAGAGAAGATGCGCAGCAGGAGAACTCTCCGTGTCCAGTGGAAATCCAGGAGCTTCTTCAAGACTTCCATCACCTTCTCGAGACACACTGTGGTTGGAACACAGCTTATCTTTGACTGATTGAATTTTTATTGAGCTAGGGAATTATAAAAAAGCTCCAAGAAAGCACTGAGGAAATCCCATTTTATGCTGTTGTCATTCTACAGGCATTGATTTGGCCAGCACCTCAGAGGATGAAGAGGATGCAGAGATGTCTCTAAAAGAACGACTTCTCTGTCTTGTGGCGAGAGTCTTTGGCAGTAATAAGTCATCAATGGATATAGACGGGTGTTCTTCACATAGCCCCAGTGAATACAAGTTGTTTTTTCTTACTTTGCACATTTTGCTCTCCTGTTGCATTTTATCACCTTTATAAGTCATTTTATTTAACTGCACCTGTGATCACGCAGCATGTTTTTGGTTACTAACAAACCATGCAAACATAATGTTGGTGAAGGAGATGTTATATTAGAACATGCCTAGTTTTGATGTCATTACGCATAGAATGAATGTGTTGCATATAACTTAAGTGATAAGTAACTTATTGCTCGGTTGCTTCCTGGAGAAAGTAATTTGACACATAACTTAAATTACACCTGTTTTACCCTGTAATGTGGCGTGTTTATGGCATTGTCACATAATTACCATTTAACTATATAAACCTCGAGTGTTTATGATGTTTAAGTATGAATACATACAGTAGCTGATAGCAAAGTTGAAAACCAGCTTCGTAAGACCTCTTCATAATCATCATCACAGCAATCTGGAAATATCTATCGTGTTTTCTACCACAATGTTGTCAGTTCTAGTTGAATTAAATAGAAAGGGTAGCTTGCCACCAAGAAAGGCACTTTCTAGGTCTATAGCACACCCAGTTTAAACACAATAGAGAAAAAAAACTAACCTGAAGAAAGTCACGAAAAACTATTATAAGCTGTTGATTGAGTCATTGATTGATGTTAGACTACGTTAAGTCTCAAAGCAAAGTTTACATCAAATAGGGTTTGTCTCTACAAACTGTCAAACATCAAAGTAAAGGAAGGTTCATAAGTTTGACCATTTGGCTTGTAATTTAACATAAGCTGCATCAGAAAGGCCATTAACCATTACCACAACCACAAAATCTTAGAGATTAAACTGCTTCATTCATAATGCTGCCCAGTAACAGAATAGCCATTGGTAGCAGGAGGTAAACAGGCTCAAAGGAATTAAGCCAGGGAGACAGGAAGAGACCCTATGATGTGGAAACTTGAACCCTGGGAGCAGTCTGGTTTTAGCAGATTTTAAATTGGTTACAAACATTCCCAGCTAGAAATAAAGCCTACAGTTCTACAACGCTGACCGTTCATCGCTGCTTTTGTTTAGATCAAGCTCTGGATGTTTGGCTGAGGCTGGTTTGCACTCTGCCTAAACATGAGTCTGGGTTCTGCTCTAGCTTTGTGTTATCTTTGCAGATGCTTGCAAAGAATTGTGTTATCAGCAGGTGTTTATAACCGAGATACAGTTTGCACTTTACCCACGGGTTTTTGTCCTTTAGTGCACAACAAATGAAAGAAGTGTTCATTTTTCCACTTCTAATAAGCTGTAGACTGCGCCACTGCTTTTCTCTCCTGCACGTGAACTGAAGTCCCCTGATTGCAGTGCAAGCGTGTCTGTCCACTATGCATATAACTGATGAATCTTTAGAACTCAAGTAAAAACATGACAAAACATGACAAAGTAAAAATATCACAGTACCCCAACACTGGCAATGCAATATTTACTGTAAGTGACATAATAACAAATTTGTTATTACCTAATAAATGACATTTCCAATGTGTTGCTATATCACACACATCAATTAATCAATTTGTCATTTAAACACAGATAATAGGATTTCGAGCCTGTCCTTTTATCTCTGCTTCTCACCTGGTGTTACTCTTTCAGAGTCCCTCAAAAAGATGATCTCTGAAACAATGGTGCGCTGGGCTCAAGAAAGTGAGATTGAGGACCCTGAACTAGTCAGTGCTATCTTCTCATTGCTGCACCGCCAGTATCAGGGCCTCAGGGGCCTAATGGAAGGACCCTTATTCAAAGCTTATACCATCAAGCAGTCGTCACTGGAGGACACCATGGCACTCTTGTCCTCCTTGGGACAAATCCGCTCCCTCCTCAGTGTTCGCATGGGGAAAGAGGAAGAGAGGTTGATGATCAGACGACTAGGGTAAGAATGATTAGTTGCTCTTGTATAATTTATTAGTGTCCAAGTTTCCATTACCATGTGGTGCCACAAGTTTTCTTACATTTTTGGTAACATCTACAGAGATATCATGAATAATAAAGTTTTCTACCAACATCCAAACCTAATGAGGGCATTGTCGATGCATGAGACTGTGATGGAGGTGATGGTCAATGTTCTTGGAGAAGGGCAAATAAAGGTGAGGAAATAGCTCAAATGTATAGAAATAATGAAATCAAAGTTTAGATGTTTATTTTTAGTTTAAAGGTTGGAGTTCAAATTAATTTCTCTTGTGGCTAATTTGCATGATTCAGTCTAATCACTCAGCGTCTGCCCCTTTACAGTTTGCTTTCTCTGTGTGCTTGTTTTAATTTACTATTTCTAGGAGATTACCTTTCCTAAGATGGTTGCCAGCTGCTGTCGATTCCTGTGCTATTTTTGCCGTATCAGCCGACACAATCAGGGAGCCTTGTTTGACCACCTCAGCTACTTATTGGAAAACAGCAGTGTCGGGCTAGGTAAATGTCAGTTTCTCTGCTATATAATCTCACTGGTCTTTTGTAAAGACCAAACTTGAAACATTTTTGATTGTAGTTTACTGAAAATATATAGAAGTAAACTACACCGATATACATTATTGTATTTTGCCCTTATACTAATAGCCTGGCATTATGGAGAGTTTGAGCCCATGTTTCAGTTGTTTTATGTTTTTTTGTTTTTGCAAAGCTTCACCGTCCATGCGTGGATCCACTCCTCTGGATGTGGCTGCAGCTTCAGTTATGGATAATAATGAATTGGCCTTAGCACTGAGGGAATCAGACCTGGAGAAGGTAACTCTGTATTGACCAGAAATGTTACAGTCCATTAGTCATTCTGTAGACAGTATACTGGCTTCCTTCATGTCAATAATAATGTATAATTAATAAATATGATTCACGGTGCAAGGGAAATGCAGCAGTATATATAGACAGTGGAGCTTAAATATAATATGTATATATTTATAATATTAAAGTTTAGTTTCTAAGAAAGCTATAATGTTAAGAAAGAGATTCAGCTTGAGCAAATAAGTACTTATTGCTGATAAATCTTATCTTTTTTCCAGGTGGTTCAGTGCCTTGCTGGCTGTGGTCTCCAGAGCTGTCCAATGCTAGTGGCAAAAGGTTATTGCGATATAGGGTGGAACCCTGTGGAGGGCGAGCGTTATCTGGATTTTCTACGTTTTGCTGTCTTCTGCAATGGTAAATTAAAGATTTAAGTTTTCATTTTTAGTATATTTGTTCATACTGTATTTTTTTTTTAAATATGAAAACATGGACTAAAGGGTCACCCTGATATTTGCAACAAAGTTACACGTGAGTCGTTACATACATTTGGCTGGCTCGATTATGGTATTTGATCTGTCACACGAAAATTTTTAGCTTGCCAATTTAATAAAAAAAGTGCAAGCTTAATTAATACTAATAGAGTATACTGTATAATATACATTTAATTCTTATATACATTTCATTTGCAGAGCATGCAGGTCATTTATTGCTTCTGAAACTTAAAACACAGTGTTGATAGGAGCAAAATGCTAATTTAAAAAGGAACAAGAGGCTGCAACATGTCACGCTCCTAATTAAGCTGCAGTATTTGCACTAGAGGTAATTCACTCTGCTATTGATTTTCCTTAGTCTGAAGCGGTGCCCAAAAGTCATCTGTTCAAATTGCCCTTGAGGCTGTTGACAGTTCAGCCAAATGGCAATGGCTTTCTGTAGCAAGTGCTCCTCAGTATTTACAGCTTCACCTCGTCTCTGTGCAGCACTTGAGTTGTGCAGTATATTGTTTTATATCACTCTACAGAAGATATATAAAATTTTTATCCTCTAGCTGTTTAAATTGATCAGTTTTCTTTGTGAGAGTCTTTGTTAATATATTTATTGTTATGGCAGATATTGAAGAATAAAAATCAAAGCTGTGTGTTGATTGGTCACAGGTGAGAGTGTCGAGGAGAATGCTTATGTGGTGTTGAGGCTATTGATTCGTCGACCTGAGTGTTTTGGCCCTGCGCTGCGAGGTGATGGGGGAAATGGTCTCTTAGCAGCCATGGAAGAAGCCATCAAGATCTCTGAAGACCCTTCTATGGATGGCCCTTGTACCAATTATCATTCCAACAGAGCGCTGTCAGTATCAGATATATGCAGTCACATAATTTAAAAAAAAAATATTTAAAATGGACTTAGAAATATTGTAAATCCAGAATCAGTGGAAGTAACTGTAACAAGCAACAAAAGAATCTGTACACATTAGCTTCTATCTGTAGAGGCCACCAGTAATATATGTTGATAATCCGTGATAGATAATATCAGGTCATTGCAGGCTTTTGATTGTTATGATTGTGTCCTGTAATAGAGATGTTGTCCAAGACAGCGATGATGATGTCATTCACATGGGGCACGCCATCATGACCTTCTACTCAGCTCTTATTGACTTGCTCGGTCGCTGTGCTCCGGAGATGCATGTAAGTGTTCCCTTAGCTATCATCAGCTCTTCCACATCAATATCTACTCATGTCTCAACCAATAAAGCCTAATGAAGAGAGTCTGCAAACTTCTGTTAAAAGAATAAACCTCAGACAAAAGTGTGCATTTTAGATGCTGCATTGCATTTTGCCTAATATTTATTATGTAACCCACACTTGGTTACAGGTTTTTTAATGTTTTAAAGATATTCTCAGACCTAGTTTGGACTTACTCTAATAGAGATTGTTGTCCCTTGTTGGCCAACATTCAGTATACTGCAATAAGCCATTAAAGACAGATTTACTGGTCAGGTCCTATTATTCATATTGATGATAGAGTACCCAGCCTTGATTTGGAAAACCCTCAACAGGGTGAATAAATGAAATGGTGAACATTGCATCAGATCCTCGAGCCATCAGGTTTTGAGCGTGTCTACCTGACTGAAAGTGTCTGAAAACATAGCGCTAAAGTGAACAGGTGAATTAAAAGAAGGGGACTTTTTGTGCATCAAAGGCACATTGATGTTGTTTAGATAAAGTACATTAAGATATTTAAATGCAATAATGTCAGTTTAACTGTATTTTTATATATTGACAGTGAATAACACCAGTAATTATTTTTTTTATATTAAATACATGTTAATTTTGACTGAAAGGTGAATTAAAAAATTAAATCGAAAGTAACTCACAGGACGAGTCAGTATGAGGTTAAAAAACAGGTTATCATATGTTATGACACTGAAATTTTGTAACACTTATGACCAGTTATTTTATTAATTTGTATTGTGAAAGTTGTTGTTATTATGTCTTGAATGACTATTTTATTTTTGTCCAGTTAATTCAAGGAGGCAAAGGAGAGGCAATCCGTATCAGGGCCATTCTGAGGTCTCTCATCCCTATTCAGGATCTTCAGGGAGTCATCAGCATCTCCTTTCAAATCCCTTCAGTCTCTAAAGGTTGAATAGGCCACATTGGCCAGACTTTGGCAGCTGTGGCTTTTTTCTAACTCATTAGACATTGATGCCTCACTCCACAATTGCTGTGGAAAAATAGTGGAGGTGGACGGAGGCAACTGAGGCTAAGCGCCTTATCAGATATTAGACAGTCCCAAACCATTCTTTCACACAGAGAGATGGGACCACATAGTTTTCACAGTAGATGTAAAGTACATAATATGTTAATATGATCTTGGTCATCAGATCTAATCTTGTCTTGCTTTTCCAGATGGTGCATTGGTTGAGCCTGACTTATCTACAGTGTTCTGCCCAGACCACAAAGCAGCCATGGTGCTGTTCCTGGATCGGGTTTATGGTGTTGAGAGTCAGAGTTTTCTTCTCCACCTTCTAGAAGTTGGCTTTCTGCCTGACCTTCAGGCAGCTGTCTCTCTTGACACTGTAAGCTGAGAAATATTCATTTTTGTTTTCCATTAAACTCTATAAGATCCACCACTTCTTATGTAATCTGGGGAAACTTCACACCCATAAGTTAAACCTCTTTTTTTCCCTTTGCAGGCTGACCTAGGATCCACTGATATGGCTCTGGCCCTCAATAGATACTTGTGTACTGCTGTTCTTCCCCTTCTCACAAAATATTCAGTTCTTTTCCATGATTTAGAGGACCACATCTTGCTGGTTGATTCTCTCATTCAGGCAGTCTACCGCCTCTCGAGGGCTCTTAGCTTGACCAAGGCTCAGAGAGACACTACAGAAGACTGTCTGTTGGCTTTGTGCAGGTAGGGTGTTCAGCTGGTATGAATGAAAAACAGAGGACAAGGTCAAAGAATGTGACAGTCTATATAATATGGCATTAAATGGGTGGGGTTCTCTGAATGAGAGCTATATATTTAGGGGAAGTGTTGTTCCTCCCTTGAGTATCATAATTCAATATTGCATTTTTCAGTTTTTGGGTCATTGAGGTTTATTTGCAACAGCATCCAAACTAGATTCACCTACATATCCGAAATAAATGGTTTGACAGCTGGTTTCACTATGTTTGGCTCTTAATTTCGGAATTATTACAACATTTCCTTCCTATATCCGCTGACATCAGTGTCAGGCTGCTGTTTGAAAAAATAGCAACAGCAAAATAGTAACCAATCCAGATACAGCTTATTCCCACTCATTATATATAATGAATCACTGGGATTTCTCATTTTCCAAATACAGATAATTGGCATATTAAATGAACAAGAGTGTGATGTTAATTATTGGATTTATTAACATTTTGCTAATGGCATTTTCTGAGTTATGTCATCCTTCTGAGATGTACTAATCAGTCAAAAATATCGTTGTGCGTGAGTGTGTGGATGTGTGTGTGTAGGGGAAGGGTTGTTGTGTTGGCTGATGTGGAATTAATCTGTTTATGTGACTAATTCTGCAACCCTTGGTCCTCAGTAAACTCCAGCCACCTATGATGCAGCCTCTCCTTCGTCGGCTTGTCTTTGATGTCCTTCATCTGACAGACCACAGCAAAATGCCTCTAAAGGTGGATAATTAAATTTGGACTTGCCACACACTGAATATGAAAATAATTTTGTTAACTAATCACGACTTTCATCTATCAGCTCTTGACCAGTCACTATGAGCAAAGGTGGAAGTACTACTCCCACTCTGGCAGGCAGGGTGAGCAGGGTTGTGCATCTGAAGAAGAACTCTACCTGTCTACAAAGTTGTTCTGGGGGGTGTTCAAGGCTTTAGCCAAGAAGGTAAACTAAACTGATTATGTGTGTTAGTCTTGACTTGAGCTTATAATTACTTTAAATTTGTACTTAAGCACAAAAATAATTGCATTAAATGGGGAAAAAAAGGTTTTCTTCAAACTAATTCATCTCATGATGTATCCTTCATCTTTTCTTGTCCTCCTTACGAAGAAAAATGGCAAAATACATTTCTCATGCGCTTCTTTAGTGTACTACGAGAGCCTGCATCGGGGAAGATGTAACACACTTGAGATAAGGTGTTAATTTTTCATTTCCTGGTATGAAACCTCCCACTCTTAAAGTGACTGTTTGGAAATGTGAACAGCATAATGTACGTAAAATATGTCTGCCAGATACTTACCTGAACGATGCAGAACGGGAAAACATCAAAAGAAATAAGTTGATGAGGTCAAACCACCCACACATGGAGCAGACATCAAACAGACTCAGAAGCAGAGCACAGTATTAGCACTGCACAGAACTATGAAGATGTTTTTCGCTGAAATTACTACACAACAAAAGGCTTGTATATGTACAAATGTACATGCTTGGGTGTACAATATATCTCTTGCCCTGCTTATTGCACTTCTTGGTTGGGATTTTGATTGCTCGCGTTATGTGACACTGACAAATCTTTGCATATGAAAATGCTTTTTCAGGAGGAGTATGCAGTCATATGTTTACTTCCCAAGTAACTAAATCCATAACTTATTAAATTTTAATTGAATGAACTGTGTTAAATACAGGCTCTGAAATATATAGGTGGGTTTTTGGTTAACACGATTATTGCAGTTCATATAAAATTAGTTCTTCGCTGTCCTCCCATAACCTGATCTCCTGATGTAGTGTTCCCCTAAATGGCAATGAAAATAATAAGGAAGACGCTAGTATAAGGTGACATGCTGCGTGAGGAGCATGTCGCGCAGCATCATTGTTTTTACTCTTTTTGATAGCTTGTCTTCTTGTCTAATTTGTTTTGTTTTTTATCTACTTTAAAGCCCCAGATACTTCAGTTATTGAGTCCGTGTGTGCAGTGCCTCTCTGCAGTGGCCATGGCCCTGCCTCCTGATCATATGGAACAAAACTGCTTGTCGCACATTGAGAAAATAACCTCCATCGATACAGACGGACACTTTGACCCCCAGCCTGTAGATACATCCAAGTAAGATACCCCAAGGATATTTTTGAATGACTGAAAAGAGAATCGTGTGAAAATGACCTGCCTAATCAGAAGTGTAACCTGTAATTTAGCAGACCAAGTGTTGTATTCTGTGAATATAAACAGTATGATTCGCAGAGATCAATGTGCAGTTTTAATCAAGGCTTAATAATGTATTATTTCTGTCTCTGCATTAGTGTGTCAGTGCCAGAGAGGCTGGAGTTTGTTGTGAACAAGTATGCCGAGCATACTCATGAAAAGTGGTCACTGGAAAAGGTATCATATCCTGGTCTGGACTGACTGTCATCATAAGAATACCTTTGTACATATTTTTCTCTGCCTTGTCAAAACATCTCTCTGTACTGAGTCCCTGATTTATTCTTTGTTTTTTGTTTAGTAAATCTGTGTGTTTTCTCTGACAGTTTGTCGGTGGCTGGGTTCATGGAGAGCACCTATGTGAGAACACCAAAGTTCACCCTCGCCTCAAGCCGTACAGGGCTCTTGCTGAAAAGGTGCAGATGAAGTAGTCAGTTTTTATGGCATGTGTGGATGTTCTTCAAGTGTTCTTCAGGAATGAAAGTGGTGATATCCTAGATGTACAGAGACAATTGCATACATACCAAATGTCAAGTAGTGACGAGTGATTTTCTTCACAGTCCAAACATAGTGTTACCCCCCCTTACCTGATGTAGAGGAGACTACAATTTATTCCTCACTTCCAGCATGAAGACATGTTTGAACAACTGATTTAGCCAGCTGTAATTATTGAACATAAGTGGCAGGATATCAGCTGAACACCTTTAGAATTATTAAGGCATAACATTTACTGTCTCTTTAATTTTTTTAACTTAACATACCTCACCTCGTGCTCCTATGCTCTTCACCTCCGGCCCTCGGTGCACAGTGGAGTTTTTCACTGGCAATGTGCCTGATGGAACAAATAGTTAAGGAGACGAGATAAATGACTGTCTTTGCAAATGCAGTCATGTGATGTTCTAATGTAAAGAAAACAGTTCAACAGTCAAAAATATCCTCTGATCAAATATGGTAGCTCGGCTGCACTCCTGCGTGGAGCGCAGCACACAGAAGTCCAGCCATGTGTGCGAACGCCCATGCATGCCCAGACATGTTTGTGCTGCACATGTCAATCATATGTGGAGGTGCAAAATTAAGTCTTTAAATAATCACATTTATTAAAAATCTCATATTAATGAAAATATTATTTTAAATACATCAGTGTGGACAATAAATAAAGCGGATAAGCCGTCGCCGTTAAATTTAAACCATCCTCAATCCATGACATCATCGTCTGCTGGCACAACCCTAGTACATACTGTAAAATGCTAAAATTGTGCAACACACAGTGAGTCATAATCTTATGAGAAATCTCATTTACATATACAGTACTGTATATAAATCACATTAAAAGTGTTAATATTTATGCAGAAAAGTGTGATCTTCAAGTCTACTAAACATTTACTTTCAAGCATATTTGATCTGATTTTTAACCTTGACAGCTATGTGCAGTACCATTTGGACATCTTTTAGGACCACTGCCTGGTACTTGGAGGCTGGCTATATGCACTTATTGACAGGCTGTTACAAGTTCTTGAGCTATTTAAATAATCTGCTGTCCCTTGATACCTGCTTATTTTAGTTTTGCATTAAACCTTTTCTATATTTCTGATTTTCCAGGAGAAGGAGGCGTACCGCTGGGCCATCAAAGAGACAATAAAGACTATGCTTGCCTTTGGCTGGAACATAGAAAGGACCAAAGAAGGAGATGCTTTTAGCATGCATCCATGTACACGCAGGGTCTCTCAGTCTGGACAGGTATATGTGCTCATGTTTTGCTTGTTCTTGTTAAAGCAGCGTTGCTTACAAATAACTTTTTATTCCATTAATAAGACGTTTTTTTGTCCTAGCTGTCATTTGAAGGCGCATCAACCTTCAGCCCCAAACCTGTGGACATGAGCTGCATCACCTTATCATGGGACCAATGTGTAAGTTAAAGATTAGATATTAGAACTGGCAGTTGACATATTATTCAGTTATGTTAATTTTCTTCTTTCTTATCTCATTTTCAGGCCATGGCTGAACAGCTGGCTGAAAACTACCACAATGCCTGTGCTAAGATGAAGAAATTAGAACTTGAGAGTAAAGGTGGCATTAAGTGTTGATAATATCTAGTTAATCTCCTCTCTTTTCTCTTACTCTTATCTCATCCCCCTTCATTTTAGGAAGAGCTGAACAGCTAATAAAAGTGCTATGCATTTCACTCATATCTATTCTCAGGAGGAGGTAGCCATTCGCTGCTTGTACCTTATGATACCTTGAGTGCCAAAGAGAAGGCTAAATTCAGAGAAAGAGCTCAGGATGTCCTCAAGTTCCTTCAGCTCAATGGCTACACTGTGTGGAGGTGAGTACAGAATACGCTTATGATTACACTAGGGCGATGCAATTCAGTGTGAATGAGGTGCTCCATTTTCATGTCACAGTGGCATTTCTCCCTCACCGTTGATTAGAGGCACTGTAGCAGTCAGTCCACAGCCCTTTTTCTTTGTAATAATTTCCAGTACAGGTCACAACCAGAAATAACTCGATGTGTAAGATAAACGTATTACCTCTTTGTCATCCTGCTGCAACATTTGCATCTTTGCAATAAAAATCTTGAAATAAAAGAATTCTGTATTATTAAGTATTTATGATTAAAGTTCAGTCTTGCTTTTAGTAGTGGTGTTTCATAACTCCTATCTGATTTCTTGTTCTAAAGAGATCGGAAGTCAGTGGAAATGGACTTTCCAGCCATAGCCAACTGCTTTGCATACACGCTGCTTCAGCGGCTCCTGTCTCACACTGAGGAGGCCCAAGAGAACCTTTTAAAGCTTGGTAAGATAATGTTGTATATTAAAAAGAAGATAAAAAAAAAAACATAAAAGATTTTTGCAATATACCGACATGTTAAAGAGAAGTTTTCACAGCACTATATGCTGTCCTGTGAAAAATAACTACACCTCATAACTTAATAGCTTGTCAAACCACTTTTGGCAACAATAACGGGAAGCCATCGTTTCTGGTATGACTTTATCAGTCTCTCGTGTCATTGTGGAGCAATTTTGGTCCACTCTTTTTATGCCCTCACATACAGAGTTGCCTCCAGGATTTTTTCATAGGGGTGGCACACCAAAAACAGGATTTCTGGTTTAATTATGCTGTTTTCAAATATAGGTTACTTGAAAAATCTGGCAAAAAATTGAGAAAGAAAAGAATTATATGCCTAGTTAATTTCCTGCTATTTAAGTTGAAAAAAGGTACTTATGAAAACCAAGCCACCACAGAATAGTTCAGCCTAGTTTGGGTATGTGAACCTATCTTTCTTACATGAAGGTGACATAGAAACACTTTTTTTTTAACTTATCTGTATTATCTTGACAGTTTTACCTTTCATTTTTCATTTTGTCTTTTTTTCTTCAGAGGTGATGCAAGCCAGAGGACAGATGTCTAAGGGAGAGAGGGCTCCACACGAGCAACCAGTCATTTTTTTTCACAAGGTTTGCATCAACCAATCTGCATATTTAAACACAGTCAAAGTCTAGCATCTGATAGAATCTCTGACATTGATTTAACCCCCTTCCAATCTAATTCTGCCAGTGCTATTTTATTTCGTCTCATTAACTTTTTTTTTTCTTATTTCATTTATGCCATCTAATTAGTTTTGTTTGATGGTTGCCATAGGCAACCCCTTTAAGTAAAACCCTTTGGGCTGTGTAATTTATTTAACCATTTTTGAAATCTACGTGGGCGTGTCAATTGCCATCAGGACATTGATTAAGGCTTCCTACACTGCTCTGGCTCTAAGGAGGCAGCAAATGAAAAGAGTTCGTTTTTCATCGATGGGACCTCCAGAGTCAGACCTTGTCAGCCAAGACTGTGAGCAGCCATGCCTCACATCTCTGCTTCTTTCACCTCCCACACAGCCCACTCTCACACAGCTATGCAAGTCTGTGTCTGTTTGGCTGTTCATCTGTCTGTGAATTGCCAGTTCATCATACTTTCTCTGCCTGTCATTAAAGTCATGTTAAAAAGGCACAAGGCTTTGCTCAGTCCCTGGAAGCTTTCTTTCCTTCTTTTTAAAGAAACTTCTAGTAATGATTACAGGGTGTTCAGACTTTTAGGCCGATCACATGGATGTTTACTTATCTAGTGTTGAACAAGAGTAGAGACACATATTTGATGTAACTGTGCAGCCACAGAAAGTTTTCTATTAAGTTTTGTCACTGTGTGGTTTCATGAGCAGAGGACCAAACAGGCAAACCGTGCATACTGTTTAGAGGATATTTAAGGGGTTTGTTAGTTATAGATGTTGGTTTATGAAATGATTATTGACCTTTTCTCTGTTCAACAGGTTATCCTTCCTCTTTTGGAACAGTATGTTAAAAGCCACCGTCTATATTTCCTGTCTACTTCCTCGAGTGATAATAGAAGCCATGCCTCGAGAAAGGAAAAGGAGATGATTGCATGGTACAAAACAAAGTTTGCGTTCTTGTTTTTTATACTCTTATCTGATAATTTCTCAGCTATTTTGTGCATTTTTATTTATTTAAAGAAATATTTGAATTTTTTCAGAAAAAAGCTTCAATATATTCTGTCTTTTTATTTTGTGTCCTGCGATTTTCAATTCATCTTCTCTCATTACTTTCCTTGTGTTTTCTGTTTACATGTAGCCTCTTTTGTAAGCTTGCAGCGCTTGTAAGACACAGGATCTCAGTCTTTGGTAAGGATAGTGTGGACATCATAACATTTATTTGTTTATTAAGTGTTAATCTGTGCTTTAATCCTCATAATTCACATATAATGTGTGCATGTGTTTTTTCAGGAAGAGAAGCCTCATCAGTTGCAAGCTCCCTCCACGTTTTGGCTCAGGCTCTTGATGCCAGGTAACTGGATGGCACTTTCACACTCTGCCAAAATCGATCTTCTCGCTCTGCCTGCAGTGGCATCAGCGTTGCACCACCATGTCTAAGGATGAGATGACTGATGTAATTGAGCCACTGATGCATTGATGCTATCTAATTGTGGTTGATATCACTTTTGCTCCCTGAGGACAATGCCTGTGAAGCAAGCACAGTAGTACTGTGGCTCAGCAGAGGTTGATGCCATTCAGACTTGTCTGAGGGATAGATTAGCTGATAGATAACTGATTTAGTCCATTTAACTCCCAGCCAGAAGTGTCACAGTAGGAAACCTTCAGTGGATATCAATACTATAACAAAATAATGTAGAATATTTTTCAACTCAAATAATTTATTTTCCCACTTTTTCATTATAGGACTTTAATGAAGTCAGCACCAGAGTCTATTCAGACATCTCTGCATTCCTTTTTTAAGGCAGCGGCGTCTGATTTAGAGATGACTGTGGAAACTCTTTCTGAGAGCTTAGTTTCGCTGCCTCAGAGTAGGAGTCAGCTGGCAAGAGGAGTAGCCAAGGTTCTCAACTACACAACCTCCATCCTTCTCCCTACACTCACTTCTCTCTTCCTTCATCTTGGAAACCAGAACCATGGAGTAGATCTCCTGGGTAAGAACTACCATTATAGTGGTTAAGTAGGAATGCCATGTTATTGTATTATTTCATTTACATCCTAAAATGCATGCAGAAACATGCAGATGTCACTTGTTAAGATACATTTAGTTATCATCTCAGCATGACGAGAAACACACATACGTTTTCAGGTGTTGGATGCACAGCTGGTTTCCACACCCCTGAAATCACTTGGGTACACCCTCCCTTCAGCTTGAAACCAGCTCTCATTCAGTGCCTCGGTCATGGCCACAAAGCAGCAGGAGCATACTGTCTCTCCCAATAATATCCCGACCTT
>NW_005187425.1:2610650-2613167 GCF_000239375.1 Pundamilia nyererei
TTCCATGCTATAGAAAAAGTTGCTGATTAAGACACTGAGTAAAGGCTCCGTCCTTTCCTTAAGGTAAATTTGACAAGCTGAACGCAATCTGTACTGTACAGGAGACACGGCACGAGATTGATTGACAATGGTCTACAGCCAATCAGGACGCAGAACACTGTCAAAGCAAAATTGCACAAAAAGAAATCCGCAAAAACTGAACCGCGTTATAGCGAGGGACCACTGTACACAGACTAATATTACCTTATCCTATTTAAAAAAAAACAAAAAACAAACGCACAAAAAACAAACAAAACCAACACTTTTAAGCTGTCTATGGTGTTGTATATCTAACGTCTATTTCATTTGTGGAATGGGGAACTTACCATAATTACGTTCTCCCTGTACACCATATTAAGATGACAGACTCAGGAATCCTCATCTTTATATGTGTTAATGTGCTAATGTGCTAATAGTTAATTCAGTAAAAGTGGAGAACTTAAATGCTTTTTTTGTTTTATAGAAAGGGAATAGAAGAAACGAATTCTTGAACAAAACCTCTCTTTTAGTAGAAAGTCTCACATTGATGTCTGGGCAGTGTTGAAGATGCAACTCTACCCGACAGTGTGTTAATGTCCATGATGAGGTTATTGAAACGTTTCCTGAGATGTTTTCATTCTTAACTGCGTGATTGCTGCGTGACAGAGATTCAGTTATGTTTGGTGTCTTGGAACTATTTTATTTGATATATACCTCTCTGTATGTATTTGTGTATCATGACAATAAGTGGTCTTGGAGACATCTGTTTATATATCCTGCTCAGCAGATTTTTTTTCAATCCCATGATGTCACAACTCTGAGATGCAGTCACAAAATTATACAGGTGTTGTCTCTCTGCAAGACAAACTTTAATTTGAGTATTTTGTGACCTGTTGATTGTTTTGTTGATTTCATTCATTTATATGTCTTTTAATGTTTGAATTAAACCATTTAAGCCTATACAATAGTTACTATTGCATAGTCCTTTGTACTTAGTACTGGTCACCAGGTTCATGTGCACCATGGTTTTGTGTTCAGGTGGAACACCCACTGAGAAACAAAAAACCTGCCAGACACACAGTTTTATCAAAACAGAGGAAACGTGCAGTGGTGGCCTGCCTGAGAATGACTCCACTCTATAACCTACCCAGGTAAATAATAATAATAATAAAAAAAGATTATCTAAATACTTGGCTTTGCTTTAGTAAGTATATCAGTTGCCATATTGGTTAGGCAAATGACAAAAGGCTAAGCACCCATCCTAGTAATATTTTTTTTTATAGGTTTATAGTCCTCTTTTAGGTTTTCTACAGGGTATCCTCCTTTGTATAGAAGCTCATATTCCATTACACAAGCCACAATTGACTGAAAGCTGACCAAATCTTCTCAAATACCTGTAGGACAGACACTGTCATTTTAAACCTATTCTCACTTTTCCCCAAGAGCCTCCTCACTGCAGAAAATGCTTACTTTGTTGCTTAGCTTAACAGTCCACAGATGATACTGACAACTTGACCACTGAGTACTATCACCTGCTCATGTGGTGTTTTTATATAATTTATAAAGTGTGAGACTGCAATGTAGTAGCACGCCCACTCATTTGATAGTTGGCCACCAGGTTATCACAATCCACTTCTAGCCCTTTGACAATAAGAGTGCCACAACAGTAACAAAGTTACCAGCTTCCTGGATTGTTGCTCTGGATTTCTGTGGTTTGAGTCTCACTATCTGACAACTGTGTGAACAGTTGTCAGATAGTGACATCTCCATTGGGAGATGAAAAAAATATATTGAAATTTGTTTTTGGTTATAGAATTTCTCTCTTTTGCTCACTACGTCAGTCCCAGTTTGAAAAACATTAATAAAGCAGTGTATGATTTAAGGCAGGCCGATCTTGTGATTGTGGGTTTGTCACTTATGTTACCAGAGAAGAAATATCTTTATATTTTTTTTCCTGTGTTTCCTTCCTTCTACTTCAGAAAGATAAGTCTTCTCTTTTTGTCATCCTTTTAATTTTCGTCTCTAGGCATCGAGCTGTTAACCTGTTTCTTCAAGCCTACAATAAATCCTGGATATCTGCTGAGGAGCACAGCTTTGAAGAGACACTTGTGGAGAATTTAGCTGTGAGTGGAGAAGGTGGCCCTGCTGGCATTAGTAAAAGTTTAAAATAATGTAGAGGAAGATTGTGTAACAGGCCTATGTTCTTAAAGGGTACCAGATGAGACATGAATTGATTCAACACAGATTTATTGTTTTTAATTAAGTGAAATGTGGCTCTAAATTGATTTTGATGAACTATTCTTACATGAAGTTTTACTGCAGATTGCCTAAGGCACCAGTCAGATAGGCCAACAGACTGGTCGATGACACCTTGTTGCCAGCATTTGCTAAGGAAAAATATGGGTTCTCCGGCTGGTTGACATATGATTTCCTCAGGTTGCAAGCAGTGGCTAGTTTGAACTGTTATTAAACAGGTATATGGTGCTGCACAGCTGCTAG
>NW_005187425.1:2613341-2650062 GCF_000239375.1 Pundamilia nyererei
TAAAAACTGAACTTTTCGTGTGCATATAATTAGATATATTCTTCTTGGCATATGATGTTAGTACAGTACCTTCTGTTTTGCCAACAAAACACGTATCGTGTAAAACAAACATTTTTTGCTCAAAATCAGCTTAAGACTGTGAGGAATTTCAGGCTGCACAAAAATCCCACCTACACTGTTGTACTGAATCGAAATTAAACACTAATACTATTGTACAATATTTTTACACTCACTAAACTGCCCACTTTCTGGCATAAAAAGTAGGTGGGATGTGACATTGTGCACTCATTATTGTGTTGCCATCTTATTATCACTTTAAACATTTGTTTTATTAAAAAAAAATGTAATCCATTAAGACCTTTTGCTTTCATATGTCTTTTTAGTAGAATTTCCAAATAAATAACAAAGCAGCCAGGTGTAAACCTCAGTCTGCTGTGCACAGCCAGGCTGTGAGATTAAGAGATGTTAGTTCCTTTATTCTTTTATTTCTGGCTTGCAGAAGAGGGGAGTAATGGAACTGTATGTAGGTGGAAGAGGGGAAGAAAAGGATGTGAAGGAAGGTGCCAAACCAATCGATCCTCTCCTACAACTCATTACACTCTTCAGTCGAAGCGCCCTGACAGAAAGCAGGTGTGTGTGCTTATCATAAAAGAATCACTTGCAATAACATTTCCAGTCAGCACAACTATTATTAGTCAAACTCATCAGCCAGAAAGCCAACATTGAATTGACCAGAAGCATGATATTTTTGTCCAACATCTGTGGCCACTGATCTCTGAAAGCTTGGAATGTGGAATATGTTTCTGCTTTTTCCAGGGCTTTAATTTTTGCATAAATGCGTTCTGCTTGATGTTGCAAATAATGTGTATCTTTTACATCAATACATTTTAAGCTGCAGTTTCAGTGGAATATTCAAAGCATATATTTTTTGCCACAGATGTTGTGAATGGGGGGAAAAAACCTTTCTTGTTGCAAGCAGTGGTTAAAATTCTTGTTGAAAAGTAACTGAAATAAGTATTCCTATAATGTCATAAATGCTCTTTTTCTTAATGTGTGATCTTATCCACCAGTACAATTAAGATATATTTCTGATATTCCTGCAGAAACTCATAACATGAACATAAATGAACACTTTGGCATCATGTCTTTGCAAAAAACCTTGGTGGAGGAGCATTCCCATTTGTAAAGTCACTGCAGAGATTTAATCAGATTAGTTAGTATCCAGGTGTTAAGGTCAATAAACATGTTCAATGCCACTGGGTAGACTTGGGCATTAACTGTGTCCGCATAAGGTGTTTAAAGGTAGTAGTGCCTTCAACAGTGTAAGGGGTTTTGAATGAACTTGAACTTGTGCATACTTTGATACACACTAATCACGTCTCATTTGTTTCCTTTGTTCACAGTAAGGATGGAATTGACAGTCTCTATAAGCCCTACGCTGCTATTATGGCCAAGGTAATAGAACACTCATTAGTAGTGTCCAAATCTCTGTTCATGTCCTGAAGTCCTTTACAAAAGCATGCAGTGTAACTGCCTGTAACGTTACATATATGACATTGTACTATCATAGTATTTTGAATTTTCTTCTTGAACAACATTCGCCAGCTCCTAAAATTATAGCAATAAATTAGAGAGAAACAAAATGCACAATGTGGCTTTTAATATTACTTTCATTCTTTTGTTTTTTGGTGAATAGCGCATGCAACACATATCAAAGCAAGGTGCTGTGAATTTATGAACTAGGTGTTTCTTTTGTATCCACTTACTTGTATTTTCTACATCTTTTCACATCACCACCCTGCTTTATGTGTTTGCTTTTCAAGAGTTGTAGCAGAGAGGGTGAAGAGAAAGAGCAGGAGGTGGAAAGCTTTGAAGTAAGCGACTTGTGTTTAATATTCCTTGCTTAGAATTTTTGTTAGAGGCTTAACTTGTTAGTTTTTACAATTTCTATTGTGAACAGTGTTATAGATTATTAATAGTCAACATTATGTTAAATTCAATTTGATAAAATGGTGTATAAAAACATGAATTATCTTTTCATTGCCTCAGGAGAAGGAGATGGAGAAACAGAAGTTGCTGTACCAGCAAGCCAGGTTACATTGTCGTGGAGCTTCTGAGATGGTCCTGCAAACTATCAGCGCCAGCAAAGGTAGGAAAGACATTCAAATATTAGAAAATATTTTAATGTAATAGAAAAATATATTAAAATCATAGAAATTTAAATATTAAGATTAATCTTTTGCTTTCTAATTTATTATGTTGTTGCTTTAGATGTGCCAGCAGTAAGTCAGAGTATTTGTGTTAGCTGAATACTCGACAAAGATTCCCACATGCAGGGAACTGAGAAAGTAATCTTTTTCTTTCTGATTGATTTAGTGCTCATGTTCTTGAGACTGACGTGAAGAGAGTAGATGCTTAGTGTGTTTCACTCCTTTCTTCAAATGTGCATCATGCAGTGTTATTCTTTGGAGTCAGTACCATGCTTTTTCTTTTCTTTTGATTAATTTCAGGTGCCATAGGCTCCATGATTGCCCCTACACTGAAGTTAGGCATTGCTATTCTCAATGGAGGAAATGCCACTGTTCAGCAGGTACAGTAATTTCATTGCTTTCCCCCTGAAACTATTTACGTGGGTTTTTTTTTCTTGGCATTCACAAAATAGATCTGATATATACCTTCTGTGACATTCGCTATTTCTTCATTTTAAATAGGAGTTCAGGTTTTTATATAATAAAACAAATGATTACCATGGATTGAATAACTTAGGGAAGAAACTGTTTTATCAAAGATCTCAGTTTAAAGTAAACGAGTATCTAATGATACACCAGTCAGCCAAAACACTGTGGCCTGTTGGTCCTCTGTGTCTGCCCTGCTGGATGTGTGATCTCTGACGGTGCCTTTTAATATGTGACCAGAAGGCAACAGATCCTGCAAGTTGTATGCATTCCCAGTGCTGACCATGGGCACCTTGAAAGCCTTTCCATTTCAGAGATCTAATCATGGTGATTTGGTTCCTGACAAGCTGGGGCAGGCCTTTACATCTACATACTTCTCCTGCATCCACCAATATGAACTATGAGTGCTTACCCAAGCTTACATTATACATATATATCTGTGAGTGGTCCTAATTTTTTTGCCTGTTTGTGCAAATTAAAATGATTTTTTTTGGTCTCACTGCAGGACGTTAAATAGGTCTACAATAATGTTTAAACTAAGTGCCCTCGTGTCATTATTTGTCCTTATTAGAACATAGCCCTTTCAAATTTTGTCATCTTACTGCAGCAATGCTCACAGTAATAAATCTAATTATCCCTGTTTCAAATCATATCGTCCATTTATCAGACCTTGTCTTTGATGCTTTTGTCTGATAGAAAATGCTGGATTATCTAAAAGAGAAGCGAGATGTGGGCTTCTTTCAGAGCATGGCTGGGCTCATGCAGTCATGCAGGTGAGTAAATGTAGAAAAATTAGATATCAAGTCAAATGTTATAAAGGCTGGCAGGTTTCAAATACTGATTGATTTAATTTAAAATAAAAAAGGCAAGAGTACAAGTGCTTTGTGCTTTTTTTCTGTGTGGTTGTGCCTGCTTTTCTTCTGTTCAGTGTTTTGGATCTGAATGCCTTTGAGAGGCAGAACAAAGCAGAGGGATTAGGCATGGCCACGGACGAGAGCTCAGGTACTGTATTCAAATAGGCAAAAAAATCTATTACTATTAATCCATGTCACAGCAGAAGAGCCAGCTGTGAGATCGATGGCCTTGAACATACTCTGAATTTACAGTCAAAAGTGGCCTAATTTTCTGTTCTCTTCATTCTTTGAACATTCTCTTACTCGGTTTATGAACCTTAGACCTCTGCTTTTTTTTTTTTTTTTCCCCTCACCTTTTTCTGTCCATCTTTTTCCCAGGAAAAAAGGTGATGCCTGACAAAGACCTAACCTGTGACCTGTTCCGTTTCCTTCAGCTGCTCTGTGAAGGACACAACTCAGGTTAATTGCTTTCTGCTGTATCCAGTTACATTCTGTCAAAGAGTTCACAAAAATATATTGATATATTGAAGAAACATGGATGGAAATTACTGTAGTTTAACAGCGACTTATAACAGCTGTGTACTACATATATATTGTCCAATCCTAATGTATGCAAAGCTCACTTTTAACAATTTGTCCACTTTAATAATATTTTGCTTATGTGTTAGATTTCCAGAATTACTTGAGAACACAAACAGGCAACAACACCACTGTCAACATCATTATATCCACTGTAGACTATTTACTAAGGATACAGGTAGGCACGCTGTGATGAGTTTTCATTTGTAATGCTGTATATTGGTGTTTCATTTAAGGCACATTTGTGGAGCCTAATGTTTTAGTGATTGATTGATTTAATTTCAAGTAGATGTGTCCAAAGATAAGGCAAAGTTAAATTAGCTGGAGTGCAATAGTAGAATTGGATTTGTTCTTTGTCTTTTTCAATAGTTTTGTCACTAAAAGAACGTTTTAGTTGTGCTCATGAAATACAAACATTTTCCTCTGCTACACTGTAGCAGTCCATCAGTGACTTCTACTGGTACTACTCAGGTAAGGATGAGATTGATGCACAAGGTCAACACAACTTCTCCAAGGCCATTGAAGTGGCCAAACAGGCCCTCAACACTCTCACTGAGTACATACAGGTAAGTCTGTTTCCATTCCATTCCATAGTGATTTTATTGCCCAGCTCTGTAGCCTTCATTAAACTTGAACTTGTTCCACAATGTAGTCTTTAAAATGTTTAATTAAGGATCCCAGCAGTCTGTTAATTTGGGGTTGTATATTTCAAATTCTTGTCATGCTGCAGAATTAATTTAGGACCAATCAAACTGCTTCGTAATAGCACTCTGTGATGGGTAAGATGTAAAGTGTCTAAATCTAGACACTCTACATAAATCCACAAGCCGGGGGCTTCTGCAAAGAGCTGTCTATTTCTCTATAAGTTCACTTTGCTTTTACTAGCAGCTCATATTATCAGAGTGTGCATGCAGGGTCCGTGTACTGGGAACCAGCAGAGTCTAGCTCATAGCCGTCTTTGGGACGCTGTTGTGGGATTCCTCCATGTCTTTGCGCACCTGCAGATGAAGCTCTCTCAGGTACAGCGTATTAATCCACTCACAGTGACCATGCATGTTTCCATTTAAAATTCAGAAGACATAAAATTGACAGTGCTCTAGGTGATCATGTACTGCAGGGTTTCTACCCCCGCAGTCATCATTTTTAGTTCAGATTTATTTTTAATATAAAACTGTCCTCTGATAATGTGCCCACTCGTGCACAGTGTAATATGTGAAATCAGTAGTACAACTTTATGAAAATTTAACTATGAATATATTTTCTGCACATACAGGATTCAAGGCAAATAGAGCTTCTAAAGGAGCTCATGGATTTACAGAAAGATATGGTTGTGTTTTTGCTTTCTATGTTAGAAGGTAAATATCTTCTGTTGTTTTGCAGTTTGTGATAGTAATAAGTTACCATTTATCATTAAGTAAGGACATTCCTGTGCCTCATGCAGGCAATGTTGTCAATGGAACTACTGGAAAGCAAATGGTGGATATGTTGGTGGAATCGTCAGGCAATGTGGAAATGATTCTCAAGTTTTTTTGACATGTTCCTCAAACTTAAAGACCTCACCTCCTCAGAAGCCTTCAGAGAACATGATCCTGATCGTCAGGGAAGCATATCCAGGAAGGACTTCCAGAAAGCCATGGAAAACTGCAAGCATCTCTCGCAGGCTGAGATCCACTTCTTGCTTTCGTGCATGGAGACTAATGATGGTGAAATTGTGAACTATGAGGCCTTTGTGGATCGCTTCCATAAGCCAGCAAAAGACATTGGCTTCAGCATCACCGTTCTCCTCACCAACTTGTCAGAACACATGCCCAACGATTCAAGACTAAAGACATTCTTGGAACTGGCAGAAAGTGTCTTGACTTACTTTCAGCCCAGTCTAGGACGCATAGAGATCCTCGGCAGTGGGAAGCGCTTCGAACGCGTCTACTTTGAGATCAGCGAATATAGCCGTACACAGTGGGAGAAGCCACAGGTTAAAGAGTCGAAGAGGCAGTTCATTTTTGATGTTGTCAACGAGGGTGCAGAGAGAGAGAAAATGGAAATGTTTGTCAATTTCTGTGAGGACACCATTTTTGAGATGCAGCTTGCAGCTCAGATATCTGGCTCTAACACCGGAGAAAGAAATACTGGGAAACAAGTCGAGGATAAACGACACCTGGGCGATCAGGGAATGTTTTTCATGATTCATTGGTGGCTATTTCTCTCAACTCTACTTTCTCTGACAAACCTAAAGACACTGATGAAGTTGACCCTGAAGGATATCCTCATGTCAGCTGCTCTATTCGTCCGATTCATTTGTATGGCTCAGGTACGGTGCATTTATGTTTTATTTCACAGCATCTTATACGTGCTGTATATTGCTTTTGTGAGTGGTGGGCTCATAGAGGGAGCCAAAAAGATTAGGATATCTGACTTGCTTGGCGGTATCCTTGAACCAACTCTTGATGAGGTCACGGAGGTGCCAAGTGGTGTGGATCAGCCGAGGAGGTACTCTGCCAGTTTTTCGTCCCACAGAGAATTGAGGGAGATTGGGCAGATGGGAGCTGTGACCTCCCCCAGAGAGGTGGATGTACTGTCAAGCATTTTTGGCCTCAAACTAAAGAAAGAGGAAGGTCGATACAAACTTGTAGCACAAGACCTCACTGCCAGTCTGGATGACCTGTTCAGCACAAGTTCCAGGACCAGTGCTTCCTCTGATTTTGAGAAGCATCAGATAACGGTATGAAAATTACATTCAGAATGTTTTATTTAATGTTCGTGGCTCAGTACATTTTATTTTTCCCAAGGTTTTTCATCTGTGTGGACTTGTCCTAAGCTTCATTGATTTGTAATACTTTGATACTGTTTGAGCTTCATATTAAACTTTGATTCTTAATGAATTTTACAAGCAGCAAATTAAGGATCACACAACCACAGAGGATAAAAATGAAGACACAAAAATGAACACAGAGTGAGTCTCTTGCATGCTTTCTTATTTGGTTCTCAAAGAGGGATTTTCTTTAACTTCTCAATAACACTTTAAGTGTTACAGTCGCTAAAATGTGTGTTTAAAACCAATAAAAAATATTTTGCTAAATGACAGGCTGCTCCTTCTGGCTGCTCCCTTAACTCTCAAGGGGTTACAACAACAGATGGACCTGCATGTTTTATTTGATTTGATTCCCTGAGGCTGAATTTGTGTCTCCCTCTGGTCTAAAATCTTGGGTCTTATGCAAACATGCTGACCACTACACTGTTGAGTCACTGCCATTCAAATATAAAAACCACTGACTTTTCATGTGGGCTTAAAGCAAAGGTTAAGATCACATTTAACATCAAAAGTTTGAAATCTTCACAGGCAAAATTCTGCTTTCATCATCCCAGATATTGGTCAAAGTAAGGTTGTTTGACTTTCCCTCTGTTTGCGTATGGATTATTTGCAGAGAGAAGTCTGAGAAGAAAATTGGAAATGAGAAAGCAAAGGCAAGGGGGAGAGCCAAGAGATTCTCAAATAAGTTAAAAGAACCACAGAGCCAACAATCTGCCCTTTGGGAGACAATTGGCACTCATAACAAGAGCCTGCTGGTAATATGCACACACAGAGACACACATGGCTGTGAATGTATGAGTACAATGTAGATAAGGATGCATCCTTGCACCCACGTCAGTTTTCCTCCACAGTCACATAAATATAAAGGCCACACACCTCAGATTTTTTTCTGTTTCTTTTTTCCAGAACTATTTTGCAAGGAACTTTTATAATCTGCGCTTGCTGGCTCTTTTTATCACCTTTGCAATCAATTTCGTCCTTCTGTTCTACAAGGTGGGAATGTGCTAATGAGACAAGTATTTTGTGCTGTTGTGTGTTTTGTCCATATTTTTTTTTGCCCATGCTGTGAAGCCCAGGGAGTCAAACTGGGTAGTCTCGGTCGATGCTTTACTTTAACAACATTGAATTTCTTATATTAAAAAAGATGGCTTTTAATATTTTGTCAAAAAAAGTCAACTTTGTCTTAAGTATTATATATTTGGTCTACTGTCTACCCAAGGTAACACCGTTTCCTACCCTGAAAGAAGAGGAAGGAATGACCACATCTGTTTACGGTGAAGAACTGAACTCTGATGCTGACAACAACAGCGAGGGCAGAGTGTATTTTGTACTTGAAGAAAACAGTGGATACATGGAGCCCTCTCTCAATTTCCTGGCTGTAGCACACACAATCATCTCCTTCTGTTGTATTATTGGTTATTACTGCCTCAAGGTATACCAGTTTAAGAACTTCTTTCACTTTATATAATCACTTTTTACCTGTCAAGAGCCATGAAGTAAATTATTAACTTGAATGTTTTGTTAGTGTATTACTGGTGTACTTATTCAAAGAATATAGTGACTATTGTAGTGCGTTTGATTGAAAGGTACCATTAGTAATCTTCAAACGTGAGAAGGAAGTGGCACGAAGGCTGGAGTTTGATGGACTCTATGTGACAAAACAGCCTCCTGAGGAAGACATCAAAGGCCAATGGGACCGACTGGCAATTAACACCCCGTATGTTCATGACTTGTGTTTTAATATCATTTTTATTCATAAAGTAATGGAAAAATCAAATAACAGCCTGTTTTGTACTTCAAATCTAAGAAACCTGCTACTGACACCTAGTACTTGCTGGACTTTTCATTAGGTAGGCTTGACTGACTTGGCTTTAAGCCAAATATCAAATCAGCCAATCACATGGCAACAGCCATGAGGACATGATCAATACGACTTGGTGAATTTCAAACTGAGCACCAGAATGAGGGACAAAGGTGATTTAAGTGGCATTGTTTTTGGTGGACTAGTCTGAGTATTTCAGAAAACTGCTAATCAACTGGGATTTTCCAACTGGGGTTTACAGAGAAAAGGGCAAATATCCAGTGAGCGACAGATCTTTGGGTGAAAATGCCATGTTGATGTCTAAGGTCAGGGGAATATGCCCACACTGCTTTGAGCTGATAGGAAGGCAACAATAACTCAAATAACTACTCACTATCATGTCTGAAAGCACAATATGTCAAACCTTGAAGCAGATGGGCTAGAGTAGCAGACCACACTGGGTGACACTTTTATAAGCTAAAAACAGGAAACTGAGGATACAATAAACAGAGGCTCACCAAATTAGACGATAGGAGATTGGAAATATGTCGGCCGGTGCGATGAGTCTTGATTTCTGCTGCTAGATCTGAATGGTGGGGTCAGAATTTGGTGTAAACAACATAAAAGCATAGCTGCATCCGACCTTGTATCAAGGGTTCTGGTTGCTGATGGTGTAATGCTGTGACTGTAATTTTGCTGGCACCCTTTGGGGCCCTTATTATCAACATTATAATTTCCACACCACAGCCTGCCTTAGTGTTGTTGTTGACCATATCTATCACTTTATGACCACAGTGTGCCCATCTTCTGATGGCTGCTTCCAGCTCGATAATGTACAATGTCACAAAGTTAACATCTCCAGCTGGTGTCTTGAACATGGCAATGAGTTCACTGTACTCAAATGGCCTCCATGGTCACCAAATGCCAATCCAATAGGATACCTCTGGGATATGGTGGAATGAGATATTTGCATCATGCATGTGCAGCTGACAAATCTGTAGGAACTGCATGACCCTGTGCTGTCAATATAGTCCACAATCTCTAGGGAATGTTTCCAGCACCTGTAAATGAAAGCAGTTCTGAAGGCAGAATAGGGCCTAACATGTTTCTAGCAAGGTGTAACTAATGAGGTGGCTGGTGAGCGTATACATATTGAAGTGGCAGGCTGAAATTTTTCACTCAAGGTTGCTTCAGTAAATGTTACAGTTTCTGTTCCTCCCATATGAATGAGTCTCTTACTCTTTATGTTTTCAGATCATTTCCAAGCAATTACTGGGATAAATTTGTGAAGAGAAAGGTAAGGTCTGGTCTAAAAGTGCTTATGCATTTATATAATTATGTGCATATTCCATGTAGTTACATTGCATTAAGAAACATAATGACATTTACCGTTTCATCACAGGTGTCATTATTTCCCTGTAAAATACCAAAATGATTTTCTTGCCTCAATAGACAGTGCAACACCTTCAGCCTTCTCATTGATTATGTCTCTGTAGTTTAAAAAAGGAGATCATTGTCATTGTCTGCTTTAAGAAAGCCCTTTTTGGTCTTTTCCCCCCCAATTTAGGAACACTTAATGTGACTCATAGAAATTCAACTTGTAATGCACTGGTAGGAAAGCTACTGGGGGCTATATTAAGGGTTTGGGATTACCTCCTTTAGGATTAAAATAACTACTTTTGAGATTTACTAAAGAGACACATACACATTACTTTCTTGGCTGGCCTTAGGATTTTCCCTTTCTGAGTGCAGAATTTAGGGAGGACAGTATCTAAATCAATCATACAAATGTGATTTACTAAGGTTTGCAGGTACTTACCCTGAATGACCAGTGTCCCATATTTTTCTGGTGCTTCTGCTTTTTCTTTTTTTGGTAGCGGAGCAGAACTGAATGTAGAGTGTAAGGAGGAGGAGAAGGATTAGTTGCCTAGTTCAAGAGGCCTGCAAGCCATACATGTATTATCAGCAGCAAAGTCGAGTTTTATAGCGAGTATTTCATTTTGCTGTGTTTGGTTTTTAGTCACATTTATACACAGAAATATTATTGAAAACCTATCTTTACTCAAAAGTATCCACACAGATCTCTGCAGCACTACCATCAGATCTCACACATGTTAGACTTGTGTCTAAGTCTTAATGTTGTTAAGGTGTCAATGAATGCAGATCAACATTTTGAATACAGTATTTGTTTTTTGTACAGGCAGATTAGAGTCAGATGGCTTTATTTGATTTGAGTAAATGCCTGTAGCACGCAGGAAAAAAGACCCCACACATTCATGCATGTGCAGCAGTAACAGTAATTTCAATAGAAACAGATGTGTACACTTTATTAATGTACTGTGTTATTTTGGCGCTGCTAATTTGCTCCACTCTTATTGGCACATTCTTGCGATTGCAGCCTCACTTTATGCGGATGACTTATTAAATCTGGCCTTGTGTGCTGCATCAAACTACATTCACTGATCATTTTATCAGGGGAAGCAGTTATTTAAATATTTAAAGTCTTCAGTGTTTGGAACATGCTGCTGTTCCCCTCTCATTTGAAGTGATTTGTTAGGAACAGTGTTAGCAACAACTTTATTTCACTGTATCACTTGTGCTTTACACTTGAATGAGTATAGGTTTGCCATTTTGTTTTGGTGATATGGTTTCATAGACACATCCAGCTAGTATTTATGGTAGTACTCATCAGCTTCTGAAGGGATATTTGGAAGTATTGATTTTATTTCACAGCAGTACTGTATATTGCATTTTCCTGGCAGCGTATATTTGAACAAAAAAATAGATATGACGGGTTCTCACAGCGACTGCTGTGGCTCTCGGGTTTTGTTAAGTTGTAGTTTAATGTTTGGATTTCTGTCAGGCATTACTGATATTCTAATACTTATTTGCTTGGGTCTTGGTTTCATATCATGGTTTCAATATCATCCTATTAGGTTAAACTTAGTGGCTTAGTTCTTCTGATTCTTGTTTGACATTCCTGAGTTCTGGTTCTTGTCATGATTTCTGTGCTGTTCTAGTGTTACTGCTGTTTTTGATTTGTGTTTTATTTGGTTTTGAGTTTATCCTTTGAGGGTTGTGTGCTAGTTTTGCTTCCTGTCTGTCTTCCCCTGACTCCCTGATTGTTTTCACTCTTCTCTCGGGAGTAGTCAGTCTTCTGTGTATATACAGCATAGAAATGTGTTCCATTTTGTCCTTGTTGAGTCGTTCTGTCTGCTACTCTCAGTGAGCTCCTTGTAATTTTTGTTTACCTATTGAAGTATGCATTTTTGGACTATGTAGTCTGCTACTAAAGCTTGCTTTTTGTTAAATTGTTCTGCACTGCAATGTGGCCCTTGCCTATACACTGCAAGTTTTATGATAGGCACCTGGTTGTAAGGCGTAATTAATAATTTATTAAGTAATTTTTGCACAAACACCTTCATTTAAAGAAGAAAATGTCAGGACTGGAAAGTAGTGTTTTGACTTTGAATTTCATTAAAGCACTTTGACTTTGGTTTTGGCTTTTTGCCACTTCATGGACAGTTGGTCTACATAAAATACACCTGGCACTCCCACATTGCATTTAATACCCTTGATTGCATCATTTTAAGAACTTGCAGTAAAATAGATGGTTAGAAGGTTTGTGCTATTGCTTGCCAGACTTCAGAGTGCCTAGGTTTGTAATGGCAAATGGGCTTTATAATAAAGCTTGGCTCTTATTTTAATAGATTCAGTCACATAAAGTTGAAACTCATGTATTTGTCATGAGCCTAAGTCAATATTTTTAAACCAAGATGCAACGCCTGTGCATTCTATCAGGAAGGTAAATGGTAAAGTCTGCATCAACACAAATGTGTTGATTACTTTAAAACCAGTGTTTGTGCCAGTCATTCACACAACTGTCCAAACAAGCAAAACTAAACAAAAACCCCCCCAAAACATTTGCAACACAAGTGTCTGACAATCTTTGTTTCGTTACACTTAGACTATGCAGAATTCAGTATTACTCCAAATACCATTTATCATTGTCTTGTGTAATTCATGTGACGATACACTGAAGAACACATTGCTTGCGTCACGATGCAAACATGTCTTCTTCCCTGTTCAGGTGATGGATAAGTACGGTGACTTTTATGGCTGCGAGAAGATAAGTGAACTCCTAGGTCTGGACAAGGCTGCTTTAGACCTTAATTCTGAAACAAAAACAAAGAAGAGGCTCAAGAGAGACGCTGCCTGGAGTGCTCTGTGAGTAGAGTTTGCAATTGTGCATTCTTAAAAAGATTCATGGGAAATATCTGAGGTCTAATGTGTCATTTATTTAGCTCTGCGTGCAATTTCAGACAAAATTATGGTGTAGTTTTTCGTTATTTATGACATTGCTATAGAAAGGTTTAATGCATGCAAGAACACAGTCTCATTTTCTATATTGTATATGCATTTTAATAAATACAAATAATTCTTTCCTGACAGGCCTCCATAATATGGATTAGGTAGGCAGCTGTACACAAAGAAGCTTGCAGTGATCGCAATAATGCAGCTACTTATCTGGAGGATAGCTAGTATACAGGCTGTCTGGGAATGACATAGAAAAATTTAAATATGAAATCGATACAGCCCATTTTCTAATGCATTTTACTGTGGAAGTGAATTGGACTACAAAATGGGTCCCTGGTGAAATACATTAACAGTCTGGGTTTATTTACTGTTATGTTTGGCTCTTGTGTGGGCCTTGTTAGTAAAATAACATTTCAGGCAAATGATTATTAATAGCCCGTGGCATTTTTAATAATGGTTCTGCGAACATTGTGTGCGTGTGTGTCTGTGTCTGTGTGTATATGTTATGTAACAGGTAAAAAAAGGTCCTAGAACATTATGCTGTACTTGAGGAAGAACATAATATTCTAAGAAAAAGCCCCATAACTGAGACTGTGTTTTTAAAAATATAAAAACACAGTAGGTCAAGGCTCTGATCTAAATCACTAACATTTTGACCTTGTTTAATTGTTCTTGTTATTGTCTATCACTTATTTTTTTTTATTAATTAATCATATCATATTTTTTTTCAGATGCAACTCCATTGACATGAAGTATCAGGTCTGGAAACTAGGTGTAGTTTTCACTGACAATGTAAGTTGGATTGCATCTAATAGTTTATGACTTTTGCTCAGTTTGGTTATAAGCCAAAGAAAAGGTGTTACAGCCTGCAATTTATGTTAACTATTTGGTTAATGTTACCAGGCAGTGGTTGTAAAACGTATCCGATATTTTATGGCCTATTCCTCTTTTGTTAATCTGTCATTCTACCACGCTACGATTTGTTTTGATAAAATTGGGCGTACAGCAGAGGAGGAGATGTTAATATCCTTTTTATTCCACTTATCTAAAATACACATTTGTCTCTTTATCTGTCCTTGTAATCTATATTGGTTGTGTTTCTTATGTTTGGTTGTCCTCGTGTGTGCACTTACAGTCCTTCTTGTACTTGGCATGGTACATGACCATGTCGTTTCTGGGACATTATAACAACTTCTTCTTTGCTGCCCACCTTTTGGATATCGCTATGGGTTTCAAGACACTTCGTACCATCCTCTCCTCTGTCACACATAATGGCAAACAGGTGTGTGTTTGTGCATTTGCATATCTGCGTGGATCTGTCTTTAATTCTCTCTCCATCAGTTTCCATGTGTGTTCATGGGTGCAGCTACAATGCATCCGATGTTTGCTTTCACCTTGTGAGGTTATATTGAGTAGTGTATTAAAGCCCGTCTGCCTCTGTCTGTCATTTTCTAATTATGTATGTGTGCTTGTCAGTTGATCCTTACCGTGGGCCTCTTGGCTGTTGTGGTGTACCTCTACACCGTTGTAGCCTTCAACTTCTTCAGAAAGTTCTACAACAAAAGTGATGACAAGGACATCCAAGACATGAAGTGCAATGACATGCTTACTGTGAGTTTAATGTGCATATTGACACACACTCTCCCACCACATATATCTGCCTCTTATCACCGTCGCTATCTTTTTGTGCTTATCTTTATAATGCAAACACAGCCACCCACCTCCTTTTCTACCTGCACAGTGAGAGAGGTAGAGGAAGGTTCTGACAGGGATCCCCATTGTTCAAATGAAAACAGCCTCATGTCTTATTCCATCAAGTTTTTTTTTCTATAAAATGATGGACACTTTGAGAGAAAACAGCCCCCGAAGCCTCAGCACAGCCCTTTGTTTGGCCACTCAAAATATTAACACCCCACTGCCTGCTCTATTCTAATATGGACTCCACTGTCACTCACATCTGCAGGCGGATGGGAAGTAAAAGCATTTGAATGAAGCCCTGTTAATATAGGAGGTGAGGGATATTACGGTAAACCCTCAGTCTCACTCACCGTGCTGTTGTATCAATCGCTCTACAGTCATTGCCGTACCATTTTAAAGATGAGTACAATGAAAGCGTATGAATCCAAAGCAGAAGACTTGTATGGAAAAATCTTTGATATTTTGATTTTGCTCAAATGCCTTGTGGAAAATATTGTCCTTGGCAGTTAAAGCACAGTGTAGCCCTTGCTAGACAACTTGAATGTTAATCTGTCTTGCCATATACTCCCCGAAGGGGAATACATGTCTGAGAAGATTGATGAGAAACAAAACTTGCACTATTGTTTAAAAATGTAGAAGTAATGGCAGTTTAATATTTTTTCTCCCCAATAGCAACAAACATGAATAGAGGGATGAAAATGCAGAGAATAAATTCTTTATTGAGCTTCAATATTAACAAGTATTCTTCAATACTTCACACCACTAGCAAAGACAGCCCGTTAAAGGGAGGAATAAATTGAGGGAGAAGTGCTCTGATCCTCATACAGAATGTTTATTTATTTATTTTAGTGTTACATGTTCCACATGTATGTGGGAGTGCGTGCAGGCGGTGGAATTGGCGATGAGATCGAGGATCCTGCTGGAGATGAGTTTGAGGTGGAACGGATTGTCTTTGATATTACGTTTTTCTTCTTTGTCATTGTCATCCTCCTGGCCATTATCCAGGGTAAGACACACACACGCACACAAACACACACACACACGGTGAATTTGTTTTGCAACTTAAAATTAACTGGAAATAAAGAATTTATCATGCATCAACATGTACTGAAAAACCTCATGCTGTTGCTCTTAGGCTTGATAATTGATGCCTTTGGAGAGCTTCGTGACCAACAGGAACAGGTGAAGGAGGATATGGAGGTGAGATTTGACACTTTGTCTCACACATTCACAGTATATTTCTATTGGTGATAGCCCTGTTATTTAAAAAAAAAAACCACTTGTTATTAATATACGCATTATATTGCAGTAAGCAACCACAATTTCTTTTGTTTGTTTCCATATTTTGAGCAAAATCAATTTCCAACAATACATAATCCAGCATTGTGAGATATAAATGTCCTATAAAAGCTTTATATTGTCCTTTGCACCATGTTTATGTAGCAGCAGCTTCTGTGGCTAAGTTTGATACCAGGGTTTGGTACTATGAAGCGATTTCAACATGCCTAGAGTGTCTTTCTTTTACCTGGATTCACTTACCTTAACACCAGCAATCAGAATAAGTGGTCACACAAAGCTGGTTATTAACTCAGGTTTCCTCTCTTTGTGGCACTGGCAGCATCTCAAAAACATAGATGGATAAGTATTCTGGCAGCAGAGTTCCTGGTTTTTGGAAATGAGGATAAAGCAATAATATGTAAAAAATATCAAGAGGTTAAGCAAATAATACTGACGAAACATGACAGCTTCTGCACACAAAGCAGTGTGTGTGAGAGGGAAAGTGCTGCACAGTTGTTTAGTATTATAAGTGCTGCATGAATGTGTGTATGCTTTTGGTGCTTTGGACAGGAAGACTGTAAAAGATCTAGTATATTAACAAAGTCTAGCCTATTTGAAGCCAGAAAGGAAAGTGGGAAAAATGCCAACTGTGTAAGTTGACAGACTTATCAGTTTAATAGCTCTACAATTAGGACAGGTAATCTAGTATTTAATAACGTTTTTGTTTTACTTTTTGTTCTTTCAGCTGCATCCTTTAAAGGTTAAAACATACAGATCATGCTTTAAAGCATATAAAACAATACAGTTCTTTCAAAATGATTTACAGTCGAGAGGAAAAATCAAGGAAAAAGTTGTAGAAGGAATAATCTGTATTTATGAAACACAAAGGCTTCAGATGTTGTTGAAAAACTTTAGACCATCCTACTATCTGTGCATAGAAGTCTGAGAGATCAAGGATCCCTCAGGCCTCAAATCAGTTGTTTTCTGAAGACTCGATTGGTCAGTAGGTGGTGAAACAGCATTTCATAGTACAGAAAACTCTGGTTAATCCTGAAGTTACCTGGATAAGATGAAATCCTGTTTCATAGTACAGACTTCAGCTGTAACTTAAGTATGTGGGAGCAAACAAACTGCACACATACACACATACAATTACATAAAGGAAGTACATTCAGTTATGGGACTTGTTTCACAGGAAACAAATGTACCATTAGCACTAATGAGAGGGTACCATTATCTCTTTCTCTTGAATGATTAGTGACTTGTCAGCACAGAAACTCTAGTCTGACAAAAACAAATTGTTGATTAAAAAATAATAAAGTATTCATAAAATATGCATTTGTTGTTTTCAGTCTTTCAGTCTTGTTTCTCTCATGTTTGAATGCTCATGTGCCCATACATAGAAGCTAGAAGGAGTAGAAAAACAAATGGAAATGCACTGTTTGTTATTTAAAGAATAGTTATTTGTTAGGGTTATTTTGCTGAACCCAGTGAACCAGGGAGCCAGGCTAAAACCCTCACTGGTATATCTATAAGGCTTTAACAAACCATGAGAATCAGAACCTAAAAACAGACATAAAGTTAGAAAGACAGTCTGACACTAGAAGGAAGCAAAAAAGCCCAAAGGTGCAGGAGAGGCAGCCAAGTAATCGAAAACTAGACCTTTGATTACCAGACTGAGGAAACAGGGTAGTACACTTAGTCTGACAAAACTGGTGAGCTACTGTCTGAAAAGAGTGTACTCATATAGTTGTTATTGTCATCAACATTTAAGTCAGCATCTGCCATTCCACATTCACAGAGAAAACAATAACAACATAAAATATAGTAAAGAGCTGTGGTTCAGCTGACTGCAAAACATTCAGAAGAAATTCAAGCAAAAATAAAATATTTTACAGATTGCTGAAGGCTGAATAGAGCAGATGCAAGCTGGGGCTGTGAAACTGTTAAAAATAGCGATACATTGTGTTAATTCGGTATAGGCTTGTGACAGTTTTTCCGACATCTTCGTCTAATGTGTTCTTGCTTTCTACTGTATATGTTATATTTGTCATTGTGTCACAAAATAAAAAACAGTGTCACAGATTTTACACCTGCTTTTCCAGATGTTGTATTATAGGGGCATTAAGCTCTGCTGCTCTCAGCAATGATAAATCAGGTTGAGCTCCATTCCACCATTATTTGCCATAAATAGAAATGACCTAAAATGCATTAAACTCAAAACACACATTTCGTTATTGCTTCTTTTCAATCACTGTCACAGCACAAACAGGTTCTTTGGTTTTCCCAAAGCATCTTTTTTTTTTTTTTTTTAAACACTTTGTCTTTGTGACATTGAAACCCCCAAACAAGCCAAAAATTGGTATGTGTCGATGATTGGGTCCCCTGACACAAATGAAACCATATAGTGTACGCATTTAAGTAACGAGAGGACTGCTATTATATATCAAGAAAGCCACTGGCTTAGCAGATGGCAGAACACAGAAGACCTTACTCATCAGGCCAGGACTCTGCTGTCTGTTTACACCTAAAGACTGGTGACCGCTTTTTCAGTTACAAGGATGTACACATCCTGGACAGGGAGGAACGCATGGTTTGAGTGGGGAGTCAAGGAGGGCATTTATGTGAAAACCCTAAGACTACATCTTCTAATGCTGTGATTGCGACCATGTCCCAACTCTTTGTGTGTTCAGCTGCTCATGGCTCATTTGAGTTTTAATCATTATACAACTGTCCTCTTTACAAGGCTGGGAAAGCTACGGTCAGATGATCAGAATCAACTTTCAGTATCCCCGAAGTGTTGCACAGTGGCTTGCAAAAGGAATATTAGGTTTCTCTTCTTACTTGTATTTTCCTTATGTGGGTGTCCTCTCAGTGCATTTGTTTAAGAAAAAAAAGGTGTCAGATTGTTGTGCTAGCAGGCTAAATACCACATTTGAATCACAGAGCACTAAAACAACGGGCTTCTGGTCTTTCTAATTTAGTCTGGGGAACATCATGTTTGTCCAAATCTGTTTCATGAACCATTGCATTTTACTTTCTCTTCCTGCAGACCAAATGTTTTATATGTGGAATGGGAAGTGAATACTTTGATACGGTTCCTCATGGCTTTGAGACTCACACGCTTCAGGAGCACAACCTGGCCAACTATCTGTGAGTTCATCAAAGCGCTGGTTTTATGCCTGGGTTTGATATCAACTCGACCTAATTTTAGAAATATTAAAACTAAGTTCTTACGCATTGGTCATGTTTACATTTGTAAGTTTTATGCATGCTTTGTCACCACTGAACAGTTATAAAATGCAAACATTATAAATCTAATTAACACACTTGGCTGTGTATCTGTATGTCTCCATAAATCATTGCTATAAGTTCATCTCCTTTCTCAAGTTTAGCTCTCAGTATAAAACTTTGTTTACCACAGCTTGCAATTCAGATTCAAACCACTGTCTTTAAGTTCTATTTTTCACTTATACTCAATGGCCACTTTGTTAGGTATACCTGTTCAACTGCTTGTTAATGCAAATAACTAATCAGCCAATGACATTCCAGCAACTCAGTGAATTTGGGCACGCAGACATGGTCACAATGACTTGCTGAAGGTAAAACTGAGCATCGCAATGGAGAAAAAAAGATGATTTTCAGTAAATTATTTTCTGGTTCAGCCGTTAGAGCCAGACAGGCTGGCCTGGGTTTTCCACACAACCACACAGATGGCATGATCAGAATTTGGCATTAACAGCATTAGATACGTATACATCCTTCCTCATAACAATGTATCAGGCTGGTGATGGTGGTGTTGTAATGGTATGAGCAATATTTTCTTAGTATCATCTGAACATAATTTAAACATCCCAGCCTATTTGAGTTTTGTTGACCACAGCCATCCCTTTATAACCACAGTGTACATTTTCTGATGGCTGATTAGAGCAAGTTCATGCACCATGTCACACATTTCAAATAATCTCAGACAGGTTTCCTCACTGTAGCTCCACAGTCCCCATATCTCCATTAAAGTACCAATGAGATGTGGTGGAAGAGGAGATTTGAATTACTAATGTACAGCTGAAAAATCTGCAGCAACAGATTAGACCAACATTTCTGAGGATTGTTTCCAGCACCTTGTTAAACCCATGCCATGAAAAAGGCAAAAAGGGATTCAACCTGGTGCTAGCAAAATATACGTAATAAAGTGGTCTGTGAGTGTCTCTGTGCTTTGTTAATCATTTCATTGTGATATGTGTAAGGACAGTCCAGTAAGAATCAAAACACCTCCTAACCTAAAAATACATGCATTTGACCAAACTCTGTATCCACCAAGAACACAGTTTATCTGTATATTATAAGACACCTATGTAAAGCTGTATGTATTACATTAACAAAGCCATAGTCATTTACATACACAGACTGCTCATTGAAATGCTCAAGAGTACCACAATAAGTACAATAGGATGAAACGCTAATAAAAATAAGAAAATGTGTGTAATAGAAGGTATTAAAGGCAGAAAACAATAACCCCACTCAAGCTTATTAAGTTGTCATGGTTAGAAAATGATTATCATTTTGTCTTTTTCACTGCTTTTCAGCATAACATGAAGGAACCTTTTCTGCTAGAAGTAAAAATGGTTACTTTGAAGGTGTCATTGCATTGTACATTGTTGCCATGTCAATAATTGCCTGTGGCAAGCGCTTTTGAGACTGATTAGTATGGATCTAGCAGGATGTGTTTGCATCCCCTGATTGATGGACTCTTCTTTGCTCATGAATATATATGTACAGTCGTGCCTCATTTGACATTTTTGGCTCACCTGATAAAGGTTTATAGGCTGTAGCATCATTACTCATAATTTAATAAACCAAAGGATCATTAGATTTCATTATTTCTTGCTTGTCAATCATCAAATAATTGCAAGTATTAAAGGTAATTTTAACCTGATCGTCAGGTTGACATTGCTGGTTATATTTCTGCATTTGAAATCCAATTTACATTCGTAATCATCATAATCCTTCTACTTGACTACTACATGAACAGTTTGTTAATTTAAGTTTTCACAGAACCAAATGAAATCATTGGTGGTTTGAAAGATTTGAAACTTGTTGCATAACTCCCCCTTCTGTGTCTTTGCAGATTTTTTCTGATGTACCTTATTAACAAGGATGAGACAGAACACACGGGGCAGGTATAATTGTCGTCTTTTTATAGCATGATCAAACCAAAGAACTAGATGTGCACTTTTAAATTTCCTAAACAATTACACTATTTTGACAAGATCAAATCCCAAAGTATAGCTTTCCAAAAATACTCCCTTCGTGTCTCAGTGACCTGTTATTTCACACATTTACCATGATAATGACAGAGCTGTGGTGTAACCTTTTCAACTAGGACAGAATATGCATTCACACTGTCTCTCAAAAGCCTTATCACTCCTGGCACGCATATTTTATAACAATATACATGCTAGATATTGCCATTATGAATACATCTCCACTTAAGCACAAAACATTGTGCAATTAGTGGCATGTTTTAAAAAGCTAAATCTTTACAGTTTCATGGCACAATTGCTCACAGTCAAAGAAAACTACATTGATTTAATCCACCTGAAACATTTTGAACTTGGGGCATTTCAAATCAAATGGGTTCTGGGACTTATTCCTAGATATACTGGGTATATTCTTTCAGCATATTGTTCTTCTCAGATATTGCTTGAAAGAGGAGCTGCTTGGTGGAAAAATATTTCTTTCTCGTAGGCTATGTCCTCTAAGAGCTGTCACTATTGATTAGAAATCCTGGCACATGCGCAGTCTTGAAGATTTTCTTTTACACCCTAGTTTCCCACACCGACCACTTTAGCACTGTCTCTACCATGCACATGACTTTCAGCCTTGCTCTGATTTTCTTCATCTACTTGTCTGCTAAAGAATGCAAGTGGAAACTTCTTGCTCCCAATGGCCATTACAGTCACCTAGTCAAAAAAAGTGAAAGGTTTTAGACTTGTCTGCGCACATAACAAAATAAACACTCCAGGATGCCAGTAGTCTTGCATCCTAATGTGCGCTAGATTTTACCATAAAAGACGAACTTTCTTCTTGTTACCTATTCAGCCATTTTCCTGAGTGTGCACATGAACTTAGCCACCATGAAATCAAAGCTTTCCCCAGCCAGGGTGAAAGTACTTAAAATGGAGAAACTAGTAGTCATCCTGGTGGCCCCAGAATGTGAAAACATGGTTCTTAATCATGATGCAGCTGCTGGTAGAGGAGCTGTGGCAGCTTTGGCATAAAGATGAAGTGTTGCAGCTGGACCATACAATCCTCCATTCCCCAGTGATAACCAAGGGTTATGCATGGCCCCTGAACGGGAATGCCTGGTCCCCCAATCCCCTTGTGGTATGTACTATTTAAGGAGCAGAAGCTCCTACAGCCTGTTGTACAGTTGAACAGGCTACATTTCAGTCCCAGTACATGGAAAACTCCCTAATAACCTTACCTCATGCCCTCTCTCTCATTGAGTCACAAAGGCTTCAAAGAGAGGGTTTTTTTTCCACATCCTTTGTTTTAGGGCTTTTAGATAAGAGTCATGTGACTCAAACCTGTCACGTTTCCATGGATTACTGACATGCACATGATTGAGGCAGTAAGTGAGGAAATGAATCTTTATTTGACAGCAATCTATAGGCTTATCTGATAAGTTAACAAAGTGTTTATGTTTTATTTTTTAGTTTAATCAATTCAATTACATAATATGTCTTCAGGACCATCTATATCCATCTAGTCATTAAAAAGCCAGGTGTTAAATGATCTAGTAAAACTCCCATTGGAGCTGATAGCTGAAATGTCTCTTAAGGTAATTTCTCTTAAGATAGCACTCCTCCTCCCCTGACTTCTGCACACAAAAAAAATGTGTTCCTCAATTTCACCATCTTGCGCTACTAACAAGGCAGATGAGAGCGTGCCTACTTTACATCCATGGGCACAAAGGCAGAAGAAAATGTCGAGGAATTCCCCCAAGTAAGGTGATAAACCCAACAGTGACAGCTCTTACTGTACATGGCTGTCTGTACTCATAGATGGAGCATGTATCTATTTCTCTGGCATGGTACAAGCAAACATAAAAGAAATGGAGCTTGCTAACTTCATTTTATTTTTCTAATTAGCTCACTGTCAAAGAATGTGTTCATGATGAAATTAATGACTTTTTGATAAATTGCTACTCTGTTGACCTTGCCAGGAATCTTATGTGTGGAAAATGTACCAGGAGCGTTGCTGGGAATTCTTTCCTGTGGGAGACTGTTTCCGTAAGCAATATGAGGATCAACTGGTATGAAATAACCTGAGAGGTCTAAAGCCTCCCTAGTGTCACAAGACAAAATCTGTCTCGATTTATGCCTTTGGAGTTGCTAATTTGCCTTCAGTTCTCTGTGTGTTTCTATAGTATTAATTTTAGATTTTGGCATTTTCTTTCTCTCACAATCAAGTATTTCATTTATTTTACTAAATTAATTGGAACCAAAAGATTGAGAACCACTTGTTTATGTTCTCATACAACATTAGTGTGTGATGCATGTATTAGCAGTCCTGTGGGAGGAAGCTATTCATTTGAGTGGTTTGTTAAGACTGCAGCACATCTGTAGTAATGAGGCTTTTTCTGTTTCATAAATCATTATCTGTCACAGTCAAAGCTGGCAATCGAAATTCAGTTTGAGGCATTTTTTTTCTTGCTGGATGTGTGTCATGTTTTCTAAATAAATTGATTTGTTTTTCTAATCAGAGCCTCCCATTCCTTCCTCCTGTGACATCCATATAAACACTCTCCCTCTGGCATTTGCTCTTTTTACTCTCCTCTGTTTCTTGTGGCTCTCTTGTCTTGTCTGTTGTGCTCATCTCTCCAGGATCCTTACCCTTCGCTCTTTGCTGTTCCCCCCTCCCGCGTTCCTTCTGTTCCCCTGCAATTCCTTGTATCGAGCTCTTTCCCACCATCATTGTCAGCTGTGGTGTAGCACGCTAGCAGATCTCTCGCCATTCAGGTCAAAACAATATTTCTGATACCCGTCTCTGATGGCCGAAAAGTCCTGAGGGAGTTCGTGGGTGTGTAACTCAATGACTAAAAGAGTGTGCTGAGTTTTGTTAAACTGTTAAATCATGCTGAGGTTAACAACAGGATGACAGGAGTTGGAGTGCCACCTACAGATATTGTCCTCATTATGCAAAGGTCACACTGAGTCGAACAGATGTACTGCTGCTATGGATTCTGGCTGTTTTTGAGTCATGACCATGGCACAGTATTGTTAAAATATTGTGAAAAAGGTGGGAAACTTGTGCTGTTTGTGTCAAAAAATAGTAGCAAGTACTCAATATTTATTTATTTATACTTTAATTCATTAATTAGTTTTAATTTGTTAAAAAAAACAACAGTTGCAAATGGTTTCTTTTCTAAACACATATACATTTTTCTGTCTCGAAGCACTTTTAACCTAACATTTACACACTCAGGCCCCAATGCGTTGAGGACAACTTAAGGTTCAGTAGCTTGCTCAATGATACTTCAACATGTAACTTGGAAGAGCCAGGGATTAAAGCAAAGGGATAAATGTGAGAGGAAAAAGGAAAGTTCAACATGCAACAACTGTGACAGAATTTCCATGTAACTTTAGATGTATATAAATGACTCAAGTGTGAGTTGTAGTCTGGCCATTCTTAGTTTTATGGGTCCTTTTCACAGCACAACCTTTATGTGCACAACGCAAATATCCCAGTGCTCGCCAATTCTGTGTCATGCTATATTTTCATGCTTTTTTTTTTATAGCCATGGTTACTGCTGACCATGCAGTTGTAATATTCTGGATATGATTGACTTCTCAAAAAATTGCAAATGTCATTGGTTTGTACAGAGCACCCAACCGATGGTACCAGAACTTGTCACTTTCTTTCTGTACCTCACAAATTACAGTAATCAGTGAATTGTGATGGATTGGGAGCTGCTATGTCTGTTATTGTTCTGATGATTACTATGTAACAGATTCTATGGACCGCCATTCAACATCAAACCACGACTGGCTGTGACTGGCGATATAACATTGCTTACTGCTTACAAGAGTCTGTTTAAACCTGTAATTTGGTGCATCTCGATGGCGTGTTGTAATGTTTGACAAATATATGATAGAAGCAGAAGATCTGATTTTGAAGAAGAGTGAACTGTACAGGGTAAGAATTCTAATCTTGAATTTTTCAAGCAGCTGATAACGTGTTGGTATTTTAAACATAAAGAAAACGTTCTCGATTGCCAGCCCTGGAAAAAGGAAGCCCTAACACATCTGAATGTGACATGTTCATTAGCCAGGATTTCCAAAAGAACAAACCTGTTTGAATCCATGTTTGATTCAGACACATCCATGGTGTAAATGCTCATGGCATTGGCTAAGTCATCCCCGTCAAGATATGTCTTCTAGCAGCACATGCAAACACCATACTGACATTTCAACAAGGTGAGGGGGGTCTTTAAGATCGTGTCACTTCTACACTACAGGAAGGCTGAACTTATTTAATCTGTTGCCACATTAGCCAAAGACCAGAGGTCGAGGAATGTGGAAAAAACCTCTAATCAAAAGCTTATTTAATTTGGAAAGATACCGTCTTCTAGTGAGTATAAAAATCAATCATGCCGTCTAAACACCAAACCCACAGACATCCAACTCCTCTTTCACGCCACAGATTTGCAGGAGACATGAGGTCCAATTTCATAAGAAACCTTCCAACAGTTGATTTACTAGTACACCGTGTACTTGAAGGAGGGAGTCTGATTCCATCAAAACAACGCAGATTAAACATACTGTTTATTGTATAATTGCCACATATGCCTGATTAAAAGATATTGTGGATAAGATTGATGTTTTTTTTGGAGCTGCCAAGCTTCCCCTTCTAGTCTTTAATCTTTCCATCCTGTGGTTGAGTAATGCCAGGTCTTTCAGGTCTGGATGCAGTTTAGGTTATGGAGCATCATTTAGAGTCTACATTGAATGAACAGTAGTACACTAATCCTGTGGCATGACATGACAAAACTCAGGTACTTAACTGAGAATGAACTTGAAACTAACTTGATAAAATTGGGTTACCCATGCAGATACAAAACTGAATTATCATTTTTGTATGAAAATGGCAATACATGGTAATAACCAGATGAACACTAGCTGAATGTCATGTCGTGAAAAAAATCCAGCAAAGACCTGACATAGAGATGCATCTGACCCTTCAGTTGATCAGAAATGGTCTCAGTGGAAGGGTGGCTGTTGAGATGCCTTTCTATAGGACGGGTAATGGGGACAAAAGACTAAGGTATGTCAAATTGTACAAGAACTAGACTGAAAATTAGATGCAATAGGTTTTATGCAGTGGTGAATCTAAATTTGAAATTTATAGTTCAGATTGTTGTCAGAATTTCTGGATGAGGCAACCAATATCCAAAGACGAGCTGTGGATTTCCTTCAATTATTCCTGTAGACTACTTAAATAAATTACAGGAAAGCTTGCCTAAGTATGCTCAGGCTGTGTTAAATGGTGGATACCAAATATTGTCTTTTGAGCTGTTTTTGCCTCATATAATGTTTTTGCATTTTAATTGGCTCCATAAGTATTTGGACAGGGACAACTTTTTTCCCCTCATATTGGTTCTGTACATTACCACAATGAATTTTAAATGAAAAAACAAACAAACCAAACAACCTTACAAATGCAAGCAATATCCAATTTAAATATTGTTACCCCCAAATGAAAGGTGACGGTCTACACATTACTTCCATATCCATTCTATAACTATAATTGGAATATATTTCAGTAAACGGTAAAGAAAAAACTTTTGTCAGTGTCCAAATATATATGGACTTAACTGTATGTTTGCACATGCCGCTGCACCTATTTCCCATTTTACTAGCAAGATATAAAGGAAATGAGGGGTAGCTTGAGACTTTTGCAAAGCATTGAATACCAGACAGTTACACACACTTTTTGAGATTCATGTCATGCACCAGGGAAAGACATTTCCTTTCCACAATAGTTTTTTTTTTTAATTTGAAAGTGCAAACTGAAACTTTTTGGTAACTTCATGAATTTCTGTCAGACCAAAATGTGCCAGCAGTAAAAGAGTTGTTACTTTTTTTTATTCAGAACATAACAGAGTTGAAGCAGCTTCTACCTGCACAGGGGACAACTTGCTCAGTTATGTCTTTTCCTGCTAATATTACATTTGCATTTTTTTTAACATGTTGCTTGTAACTGTTTACATATGCTTGAGTATATACAGTAAGCTGAGCCTTAAGTGCATGAATTGTCTTCCTATGTTCAATCAACCTTTTGTTACATCTACATTTTTGCTGCATAATAAAAATTGAAAGCAGCTGTCGCTGGTGTCATACAGCACATAACAAAGCCAATGGGTCTGTCAGTGACAGAAATAATATTAATATTAATCTGACCTCATGACATTTTTAGGAAGAATTTAGGGCATGAAATCAATGGTATGGATCTATTATTCATAGCCTTCAGGTTTGCATAATTCAAACACATTCTGGTTCAGTATGTACAGCCAACAGTAAGGAGTCTCCTGACCAGATGGTTTAAGGTTGGCATGCAACAAAAATGTATTCATAAAACATTGTAAAATGATATGATATGAATCTGAGGTACGAGGCTGGATTATTCTGAATGTTGCCTCAGATACTGGTTTGGGATGTGGTGCCTCTGCACCCAGATATATCATGGAGATGTAATCTGAGAGTTGTAAATCAATAAAAGATGACAAGAGAAAAGAAAGTGGGGGAGAGAATGGAGCTGTGAATTTACTCATACCTGAGGCCAAGAACCCTGAATTAAATATGAGATGCGACTCTTTTTGTGTGTGTGTGTGTTACTGCCTCTGATTTCATTTTTGGAGCTCTTATCTGCAACTGTTTCACACACAGCAATGTGTGTTGCAATTCTTTTTTTTATCGTAATACACGGCAGTCCTCTTTTTTTTTTTTTTTTTACATGTTTATTTAGAGTCCTAAAACTCTAAATATGTTTATGTGGAGTTTTAGGACCAAATCTGTTGTATTTGTTTAAATTGCATATTTTTGAGGTACAAACAGCCAGTTTCATCCTCTCAAAGAAATCTTATGCGACGACTGTTCGATGTTTATCTGAGAGCTTTTTAGATAAACATAAGCTATTATCAATTTTTTTATGCTGACATCACTAGACACTCTTCCATAGTGGCTTTCTTTGTTCAGTCCCTTTTTACTGCTAAGTTTGGAAATCACTTGATGCCTGGCTGCTGCTGTGCTGTGGATGAGGGCTTCTTAGGGAGAAGCAAGGGTTGAGTTTGGGCCATGCATAAACAATAATGGTTGTTTTTTTCGTTTTTCTTTTAGGGATAGAGACTTTAGATAAGCACAGCTCTTATAGACTAACCCGGTATTATCTTCTTTACAATTTTTCCCCATGCCAGTGCTGTCACACCAATTTGTGTCTCGTTATCACTAATATCTGCTATTCACAGAATCTTGACTCTATGAAATAACTTCAAATAAATATTTACAGCTATTTGAAGTCATCAAGACAACCTCTGATCTGAAAAGTGCTGCACCAGAACTCAGCCTAATGGCACATGTTGACTCACTCAGGTTTTTGTTAATTAAACCACCAGGTTGTGTAACTGTAGCCAAACAAACTTGTGCATATCCAAAAAAAATCCAATGATATCTTTCAGATAAAATGGGGATTTTGGAACAACTTGTCTTTGTTAAAAAACACACACAGATGTTGCATTTGGATAGCTCTGTAAACTTGATTGTTATGAGGGAAGCCAACAATAGTGAGGATCTTACAAAACCTAACTTTGTCTGAAGTGGCGTTTCTGGCACATGTAATTGAATGCAGCCTCATAAATGCCTTAAGTAAAACCACTAAGCTACAGTACCAGTGGCTGCATTAAATTCAATTCTGATGGTGGCAGATTAAGTACCTGCTACAACAATTTTGTGCATCAGGAAAATTATTTGCCCTTCTGGTCATATGCAACTCCATTAGTGCGTTTTCAGGCTTTGGAGCATTATTAAAGTGCCATTTACTCACAGAATTAGTTCTTAAATTGACCAGAAAAATAACCTACAGCAGCATAATACACTACAAAGCATGCACCTCCCTTTTTGGACTTTTTTTCTTTCTTTCCAGATTTCCATCCTTACATATACTTCTTAAGGTAAAGATTAAAAAAATGTAGACCTTGTAAGGTTGTGAAACCAGAAATAACGAAGGAAATGAGATGATTGAAGATTATGTTCTCAGATGTCTGTGCCTTTGAAAATTTTAAGGATGATCTGCTATGCATTTTCTCAACAGAGACATTTGACCTGCTGTATATGCAGGTATATATTCAAGTTGCCCTAATTGGCAGTTTATTAAAATCACTGTAATGAATGCATTAAAGCTACATAAGGTATAAATTAAACACTAGGATGTTGCATGAAAATAACATGATTTGAAAGGAAATCTTTTTGTCTATGCTCATTTTTAGTCCAGTGCATAGATTTATTGCCACGCTTCACTCCATTAGTTTTGATTTAAATTTAAGGAGGACTCATTTTTATCCCAGCATCTGTTTGGAGCGAGGCAGGGAACCGTCTCGGACAGGTCGCATCCATCAGAGCTAATACAAAGAGAATGGAAATTTATACTCCTGGACGCTTTGGAGACTTCAGTAAAACTGCTTTGCACATGTTTGGAGTGTGGACTAACACCAAAAGCGCTTAAGGAAAATTCAGGTAAACGTGTAGACGGCACTGACTGCACTTCACTGATAAAATGAAAAATGAGTAGATATTTTAGTTTCGTTGGGATATCTGTCTTGGATTACAGCTGCGGTGCCTTAGGCTGTGTGTGGTTTATCACATGAAGTGCTCCAGACCAGATTGTCAGTTTTGTCTCCTGACAGTAAGACAGATCCCTGCCTTCTCATTACAACTCTAATTTTCGTATTAGCTGTCCTCCGGTAAACAAGCATTGCCACTGACAAGAGGCGGGCCTTCCAAATTACCATTTAGATTGGACAACTTCATGCCAAGAAAAAGCCAATTACTGAAAACAGTTTAGTAAGGCAAAGGGACAGAGAAGGGCTGGTGATGAGTGTATTTCATGGCGCATGAGGTTTGCGTCACTCCCCTCTGAATCCCGTATCACACCAACATCTTATTTCATTCCAGCGACTTTACTTTAAAATGTGCACGCAGCGTAGATTTTTTGTCTCTGCAGTGCCGTTCGCACAGTGATCTGAGCCACTGAAATTTGAAAAGAGACAGGTGCTGCCTTTAATAATTGAAACTGGCAAATTGGCTCACTCAAAGGTAAGCTCAGGCGGTTGGGGAAATGACCCATTTTCCAGCCAAGTGGAATTATGTGCATTTTGAAAACTGAACTTTGAGGAGCACTTGTGTATTGGCAGGACTTACAAGGAAATTTAGATCACTTATAAATAGGAAGACTAACCTGAAGCCAATTATTAACGATTCACTTTCTAAAGACTTTAATGGAGAGTCTCAAGGCTGGCTTGGTTTGAAAGAAAGAGTTGTTAAAACTGTTTTTGTGTTCACAGCTGTCTGGACATCTGCCTGCTCAGCTGTTTTGTTAGCTTATATGCAAGTGTGTAGTGTGGGAGTGTGTCTTCCCTAATGAAAACACACTCACATGGACTCGCATCTCAATTTTTGCCTAGGAAAACAAAGCCTAGGAAACTGTTCGTTTTAATTAGTTATTTGTAATAATGACTGTAATTGCTCTGACTATATTACAAATAAGTTTCTCCCATGTACCCACTATGAATACTTTAATTGAGAAAAATCTTTTCTGTGTGATGCATGTTACAGATTGCCTGTTTGTGTTAAAGCACTGGATCACTGGGTATCTTATGTTAGCTGACCTACATCGTAACTCATTTCAAGCTGTATTTTGGGCAGTTGAAAAATAAAATATGCACGCTCATAAAATACCAGCCACACAACAGATAATATGCACAGTGTCTTATAGTTTTTCCTCTTTGGTCAGCTATTATTCATTCAGTACTATATATCTGCTTGTTCTTCTTCACTGGCTTTAATTTCCTTTTACCTTTTTGCCAAAACTAATCTCATAATATTGGCTTTCCTTTTTGCAAAGCTAACACTATATTGGATTCTGGTTGAAATAGTCTTTCAGGGTTCCTTGTGGTTTGGTGATATTGTGATTTTTCTGTGATGTATTTTAAATAAGTTACAACATGACTTCTGAATGTGATTTTTTGCTAATTAATTTTTTATCAAATGACTAATAGCTTCATTTTAACTCCTTAAAACCACAGGATGAGCACATTCTGTACTGCCTATGATCAATTTTTTTTTAAATCTTATTTTCTATTTTCTCTAGTGTTTTATCCACAATCCTGCATCCCAGTTCATATTCTCATACCAGATACAGTAATAAACCTGACAACAAAATGAGCCATCTGAAAAAATCCTCTTTTTTCACACTGGAAACCTCATTCATTGATTAGAGTCAGAGGTGCAGAAAATGATACCAATAAAATACCAAGGTCCATTCAGCCGGCTGAAAGCAGTGTATAATTTACCTTGTATAATGTGAGATCATCAGTGTCGTGCAACAACATATCATAAAAAGAAAAAACATAAAGACCTTCAGCACCAGTGAACCCAGGTTGGTTTAAGAAGTCTTTTAAATGTAATACATGGGCTCCTGCCTGATAACACAACATCCATGCAGAAGACAGCTCCAGGACTTCCATTTTGCTTAGAAATGTCACAACCCCTATTCAGAACATATGATTTCTCACAGCCTGGAAATAAATGATAACTGCACCAATTCTGCCCTACCTGGGCATGGCATGATACTTGGTGGCAGATGGCTTTGGCCGCCTTTTATGGCAGCTGAATGAAGGGAAATATGAGTGTGAGAGGACTGACTCCTGGCAACTGGACATGTTTCTTGTCTCCTTAAATGAACTAAATGTTGCCAAGGGAAGCCCGCATGTGCACACAGTCATCATTAGTTTAGCAGCAAACTATACCCACATGCACAGACTTCATCCTTAAGTTTGCATGCACCAGGTACATGTCCAGTAAATGACTGATATTGATTCATGTGACATATTGTCGATGGCAATAACAAACCTTTCATAAGCCAGAATAATTAATACTAAACGTGCAAAATCCTTCTGTGAAAGTGCCGAGCAGTGTTGATATCTGCATGCCAGCATAGTTCCTCAGTTTTCTTTCAACCATTGGCTGCACATACCTGCCATGGTTGTTTGCCGTAAGAGAAATCAGAAAGAAAACAATCTTATAGTCTCTTGCATGCAGTCACAAAGACAAGTATGCTTCTGTGTCAATATCGCAGAGAAATCCTTTTGCATGCCAGGAGAAGTGGCTGGTGGGGGATTTTCTTGGAGATGTTATCAGTGATCCCAAACAGACGTGACTTGGTTACTGCGTGACACTAATCTTGAATGATTTCCTCAGGGGTGAGAGTTCAGACTCATTTCAATGAGATGTTGCATTTGATTTGTAGTTGTCACCTCCAGAAAATCCAGCAGGTATATAAGATTTATATTTCCCTGGTTTGTTTACTTTTACTTTGTTTCCTTCTAATCTAATTGAGCAGTATCTGTCTAAATACTGTGTAAGTTTATATTATATGATGGGTCACTAATTGCACTAATATTAGCCTAATTTCACGGTGATCAGTTACTGCATTACAGCTGAACGTTTTACGCTGATCTCATATGAAAAGAAATCAATGCTTCATCAGCCCCTCCAAACACGTGTGACCACTTATATAACTAAACAACTAAAGTCACATTTCATAAGTTCAAATCATTGTCATGGTTGATCTCATCTGAACACTTTTGCCCCTTGATTAGGCCGTGTGTGTGTGTCTGTGTGGCCTGTAGAGACTCCTGGCTTTAAACTCATTGTTTTGCCTTGTGATTTGGATGGATGGATGGATGCTACTGCTGTGTGCCCTTCCTGCTGTTATTTGCTGTTGTTATCATCTAGCTGTATTGTTTTTATACAGGGCCAAAATAATGGACATAACTGATCCTGTACAGCTTTATGTTTCACTTTTGCATTAATTTAATGACATGTTGTTTGGTCTTCCCCTCAAATCTCAGCCATACAGCCCTAGAGTAGGTCAGCAACCTACAGGCAACTTCTGGTCACTAGTGAAAAATGTGTGTTTCACAGCAGTTGGTAAGTGGTTGCTCGAGGTTGCTCAGCAAAAGCTGCTGCACAAAAACCTTGCTCTAGTAGATTGCCGTGGTTACCCATAGTTTTCTTCTTTCATTCAGCATAGTGTATCTCTTTATGATCGATTTCACCTAGCAGGTGTCACTCGATAGCTGACAAATACACAGTTGAGGGGTGGCCGACCATATGGGCCAGTGTGACTGGGACTTTATTTCACTGAGTAATGCTCAGTTAATATAAGAATGTGCCAGTTGGCATTTTTTCATTGTGGCTATGTCGTACTGTAGTATTACCAAGGATTCATAAAAATTCTTTAAAAGTAAAATGCTAAATTATAATCATCTAAGACAGCGGTCTCCAACCTTTTTTGCGCCACGGACCATTTATGTCCGACAATATTTTCACAGACCGGCCTTTAAGGTGTCGCGGATAAATACAACAAAACAAAACCAGTACCGGTCCCAAAAAACGAAAATTTATTCATAACACCGGGAAAAGACCCAGGGAAACCGAATTAGTTAGTTAGTTACTTGTTAGTCAGCAAGATTCATAATGACATAAAGAAGTAAATGATCAATGTCAGGTAGGAGCGATTGAAATTGGAAACTTTTATAAAGATAGCGCTCAATGTGCAGTAGCTTTGTTTTCAATACCACCACATTTAGGCCAAGATTAATATTATAAATGAGGAACAGTGACTTAGACATCTTTGTATATAATATGTGGTATTTAGTGTACCAAGCATCCCTTGGTAGAATAGATATCAGCACAATGAAAAATATATCCATAACTAGTTGCAATAGAATAATTTAGTCATTTAATTATGCAACTAAAATGTATAATTTATAATTTAGCAAGAGAGGCAGTTTATGTGAAAACATAATGGTTGCAGTAGAAATGATACAACACCTAAGAGAATGAAAAGACTAGATGTTTTATCAAAGCAGCATTTAAAATTGACTGTAATGAGCAACTTGTATGCTTGTTTATGTTCCTTTTCAGTATGCTAAGATCACAGATTGTGGTGTAATTTTCTGACACTGGCATTTCTGTGGAACAAATTGAAATAAAATGTTCACTCTTCCTTATTAGAGCCTTGCTTTAATATAATGTAAGTGTGCAAATCACCATCTACTTCGAAGGCAGAGCGTTTCCCAAATGAAACTGACCCTTGCAAATTGCATGAACCTTGATAAATCCAGCAGAATCACCCACAATTATAGATGGTAATTTTTTGCATTTGAGTCTCACTTAAATGCATGTAGATTAAAGGGGGAAGAGTGCACTTGTTGTTAGCATGCAAGGCACAAGTCAGAGTGTCTGTACCGTTTGATAATAACCAAAACATTTCTGAGCATGGGATCTGTGTGATACAAAATACTAAAGCGTTTGCAAATTTGCTTCAGTAAAATGTATTTGAGCGCTTGAGACGCTACCTTCCTGTGATCCAAACTACCACATGTACTTGTAACATTGTGGACTCTCATGAGGTACAGTGACAGAAACTGTATTTCAGTGTTTCAGACCAGCAACCTCAGTGTTTAAGCAATTGCCTAAAGCTATTCCTTTTTCAATATTTGTCCTTCTAGGGGGGATTTATGGTTATGAAGAGTAAGACTCTGAAGGTCCACAATACTAATAGAGTTTGGAAAGAGGATGGTAGCAATTTCTGTTTTTTGCCCCGAGGTCCTTTTCAGGGATATTATGTGTAAAACTCCAAGAACATTGTGTGACTATGATAAAAATGTGTTGTCATCATTGGACTCACTGTATTCAGAGAGTTGTAGCTGCTAGCTTAGTCTGTCTCTTCCTGCCAGCTAGGTAGTCTGTCTGTCTCTATCCACTCCGCATGAGAAATGAGGAATGAGGTGTTGCCTACGGTCAGAGAAGGAGAGAAAGAGTGTGTCAGACAGATAGACTGAGTGGAGCAGTCTGTGAATATGTCAGGTTAAAATGCTGGGACATTGCTCCCCTGTAATCCCTTTGGCTCCGTAGATTAGGAGAGACATGCTGTAGTGCCAGCTGCCAAATTTGTATTCTGGTCATCTCCCTTTCTTTCTGCAAGAGTCGACTTTTTGCCATATTTAGTCCAGGAAAATAAAATGCTAATTTCCCCCTTTGGTTTCAACTAGAAATCAAGCCAAAGAGGGACTTATCTTGCTTTTTGAACATGCAGAGCTTAGTCCTGAATTGACCTCTGGAAGTCCAGCCGCAGGCAGAGATGTATTCAGATTTAGTCTGCTTGTTTTCTTTAGAAACATCCTGTGTGGTATAACCTATTCATTCATCAAAGTCAGAAAAAGAAAACAATTCATTTTGCTGGGAGGGAAGGGAGAGAGCCACAATCATTATTGTTTGGACGATAACAATGATTAAAGTCGAAGATCTTGTTTTTTTACTTTTTCTTTTTTTTAACATTCGCTAAAACACACGCAAACACACACAAACACATGCAGCAAACAGCAAACAACACTGCAATAAAAGAACATAAGGAAACTGTGCCGTGACATTAAACAAAACTTCGGGGGGCTTATGGAGGAAAATCTCACCTCAGTATGTAATATCAGCAAACGCAGAAGCAGAGAGTAAATAGAGTACTGAAGGTACAGTATTCGAATACACACACTCAATTTCACTGTAAGGTGCTTAAGTTAAATCCTCCTAAATGTCTGGAGTCTAAAGCCATCAGTCTGGTTCAGTAAGACTGTGTTTTGTGCTTTGAGCTAAACAGGCAGCATGCTGACAATGACAGTTCAATATGTTGTTAGCAGGGAAAATGTGTACCAGGGTCACATCTTTCATATGCCAGCTGAAAGCTGTATCGCTGAAGTAGACTGTATAGAAAAGGACGTAGCATCAACTATTAGATTGTGGACTCCTGGGTTAAAGCTCAGAGCTGAGCTTTTTGTCTGTCATTATCTTGGTGTTGATGCACACTCATACAATCACGACTAAAGCAAGCACTGCTTTATTAGCTTATCTTGAAATTCTTTCCAATACCAAAGGATGGCTCCTTTGGTATTGGAAAGAATGCTATTTGACACTGGCTTCACTCTTCAAACCCAGGCGGTGTGTATGTCTTTTATACATAGTCTATAGTCATTATATTGTAATTTATTTAATTCAATCCAATTTTATTTATGTAGCTCCAAATCACAACAACAGTCACCTCAAGGCATTTAATATTGTCAGGTAAAACCCTTCCAATAATACAGAGAAACTCCCAACAAGCAAGCACTTTGGTGACAGTGGGTCCCTTTTCAAGAGAAGAAATCTCTGGTAGCACCAGGTTTAGGGAGGGGCAGGCATCTGTCGTGACTGGTTGGGTCAGATGGCTACAAAGCACTATACAGGGAGTGCAGAATTATTAGGCAAATGAGTATTTTGTCCACATCATCCTCTTCATGCATGTTGTCTTACTCCAAGCTGTATAGGCTCGAAAGCCT
>NW_005187425.1:2651438-2667684 GCF_000239375.1 Pundamilia nyererei
AATACAACTTGCCTAATAATTCTGCACTCCCTGTACAGACTGCAGTTTTTTCCCGTTGGTGGTGAAAGAACCAGAGAACCACCAAGTAATAAGAGGAGGGCAAACATGCTTGTGTCTAATTTCTTTGTCAATCCATCAATCAAAGAGTAGTTCAAATCCACCACAGCAAAACGAACCCCAAGTAAGTAGGTACATAGCCCTGGCCACAATATCAGACCCTAGCTTTCTTCTAGCAAAGCATGGAAAATGTAAGCCAAAGTTTCAAAATTGTAAACATTTATTTTGCCATACAGACAAAGAGGAGCTGCATTTTCAAGAAGTGCCTGAAGATTGGCAGTCACACAGTGGTAGGTCCAGTTAGCGGTGTTGTCTTTTCTGATAGGAGTTCTTTATCTGACTGTGGCCCTTTCCACACCAGCATTCAGACGTTTATTGATTCCTGTTATTATCTGTTCTAAACACTTGCTTTTCATTGTCAGCTTTCCTTTCTAATAGGATCTATTCCCTTCCGGCTCCATACCTTTATCACTTCTACAAACTCTCTTTCTTTCACCTGCACACTCCCTCATGGACATGCACAAACACACTTCACTCTGTCTCTTATCTAGGTCCTTTGTACGGCGTAAATAAGCTTCAGAGTAGGTAGACAGACACTTACTTTGTCATTGGGATTGTTCAGTTACCTTGACCTGCAGCTGCTCATCTCCAATTCAACTTTTCTGGACCCAATTGTAGTTCCCTCAACTGTGTCCCCCCCCCCCCCTCTGCTTTTGCTCCTTTTGCTCCTCTGTCTGTGTAAGTGGATGGTGCAAGGATTCATATCACAGGGAGTGACTGAGATAAAGTTTTATTCATTTGATTTCTCTCTTTCTGAAAAAGCAAAACAAAAAACAAAGACACATATCGTCATCAACACTTGAAACTCTGAATAAAAACAAAGGGAGGAGGGGGAGGGGGGCAAACCTAGTTTCTGATTTTAGTTCTTTTAATTGTCTCCATAAATTTGGCTTAATCTGTCAACTGAAATTGCATTATGATGATTGGCACAGGAGGGTAGGGGGATTTTAACTGTTCTACGGAGCACTAATTAGTTCCTCACCTGGCCCAATTTAGAGCGAGCAGCCAACACGTCACAACCCTTCATCGTCTTTTCTAACAAGCAACACAAACATTTCATCCTGCCTGTTTATGCTGTTCTGTTTACTTAAGGCGCGCACACACACAGACTCACAGAAGGGTGCGCACACAACTATTTGAGCGTCGTTCAATTAGGTAGCTTTATAATTTGATGTTTTTGAAACTTGGCTCAGTGGTGTTTACAGTAGTGGGAAATTAATTTTATTCCCATGCATGAGCTGTTTGTTAAAGAGGGAGCAATAATAATAAGAACGGTTTTGCTCGTGCAGTTCAACATTAAAGCCAACTTTTTATGTGAAGTCGACCCCAGACAAACTACAAAGCGCACCACATTTTTTCAAGTAGTTCTCAACAATGACACTTGGACAATATTTGGTGACCAAAGATAACAGCTGTTTTTAAGACCAGAATTTATGGTGGCGTTTTATTGGACTGAATTATGTTTAAGCTCAAATATTTGTTGTACTATCATTCCATCATTTTATAAATGTGTTATGGATTAAAATATCCGTTTTAAGAAGTAGTTTATGACTGAAGCTCATCATATAAAATCGAATAATAGATGTTATTTGGGACTTTGGGATTTGAAGGCTGAGTATGAATCTTTAAACTTAAGAGGCTAAAGTGCCGTGAAAGGTAAACTTAATTATGTGTGTGGGAAAAGGTTTCATTAGCATGCATAAGCGGTGCGCAGCTATAAGTATTCAGAAGTGGCCATTTGAACTTAATTTAAATATCCGTGCACTGGTCTGTTTCTATTTAAAGTATTAAAGAAGAGAAATTAAATTGATTTTGAAGTGATATCACAAATACAGGACCGCTGTGAATTCATGCATGATTGTGTGGGCAACTAAACCTATTTCTGTCTCGTCCTCTGTTTGCCTTTCTTGCCGTCTCTCCTTGTGGGCACTCGTCCTCCCAGATGTTATTTGCACCTGCGCTACATGCTGTGTCAGTCTTCTCAGTGGCGGCAGCATCTTGGCAGTGCTCGATGCGGAACCAATAACACAGAGGTGTGATCATATACACATCAGGATCATGGCACAGTGGCAAAATGGTATTTAAGAACACACACCCACACCAATGCACACACGCAACCCTTCATATGAGTACTTTTTTGGTACATTTTTAGTCATTGCTGACTTGCTGGAGTCCCCACCAAGAGATAAAAACACGCACACAGAAACACATTTAACGTCACTTTGTGATGCAGGATTTTTGTAAGAAAGGTGCAGCCAAAGGGAAAGTTTGTTTACCTGAGAGATGTGAAAAGTATCAGTACTTAATTGAAGTCCAGCTCAGAAGATGCGCGTGGAGCAAACGCCGATTGAAGGCAGATATGTCTGCTTAGAACATTTTACATCTCGTCTACTTCCTTAATTAATTTTGGTTGGAGCTTTTCAAATCTTTTTTTTTTTCAGATCTCTGTATCTTAAGTAAAGCGCGCATGAAATGCTTGATACTTATTTTCAAATATTGAAGGAGGGAGACATCTGATGGCATTTAAAATGTTCAAATGGGTCAAAACATGAAAAGTGAATATTTGAGTTTCCATACACTAGCAAGAAATAAAGTTAAAGCGTGCTAGTGTGTAGATTAAGAATAGCTTATTTTGTTTCCTCTTGTTTTCCACTCTGTTATGTTACTCTGGGGGATATGACAAATAGTCTCTATTTTAATGTCAAAAACTTACAGGTTTGTTTATGTTGCCTGTGATGCCTAAGTAAAAACAGGTATGAGATATATTTTTGCCTGAGTTGCATTTCATATTACTCACCCACTACTAAAAGCAAAATCATCCAAATGTATGGATTTGTGCAAACAGTTGTCTAGTGAAATGTATGTATCCCCATAACTTTGGCAATTTGCTGAATCTTTCTTTTGTGCCACAGTTCCTGGCCTGCCAAGCTAAACTGTAATAAAATTGATGATCCCCTAACTTTTCTTCTAGGGCATGTTCATCCAAACCCAGTATGAACATGCAGTTATACAACAAGCAATAAGAATCATGGCCGTCTCCCAACATCCCCACTTCTCTGAATATGAATCTTTGCCATCAGAAAACCCAGGGTGCCAAAGTGCAAAACAAACAGCCTGAAGCCATCATTTGTCCCAGCCATTAAACTGCTGAAAACCATAATTAAAGACTAGTAGAACAGAGCAATGCATAATACTTTAACCCGTTTTAAATCCTTAGAAAATCATTTCTGGATGATTAAAAGTGATTAGATGGTCTAATGCTCTTTCTAATATATGTTTTTAGTATGTTTACAGTCCTGTGAAAAACTAAATACACCGTAACTGCTCTGTAGGAAATAAGTGGGTAAGCTGCTAATCAAATGCACTTGATTAACAGATCCTCAGCAAGTATGAGCACCTCTATAAAAGCAAAACATTTAGCAGTTTAGTTTTGTCAGGCCATACAAAAAACCCAAGAGCTATATCTCAGACTCTACTGGCCTCTCTTAGCATGTTAAATGTTGAAGTTCATGTCAGTACAATTAGAAAAAGTCTGAGGAAGTAGGTGACTCCTAATTTAGTTGTTTTCTCTAGGTTTATTGTATTTTTGCAGCCTGATGATAAATGGTAAATGGTCTGTATTTATATAGCGCTTTACTAGTCCCTAAGGACCCCAAAGCGCTTTACATATCCAGTCATCCACCCATTCACACACTGGGGAATGTGTGTGATGATAACTTCCTTAAGTTGCATTGACATGCCATCTTTTGGGCCCCATATTGAAAGTTCCAGTGAACAACAACCAAATGCAAATTCAACACTTTGAATTAATTCCAGATATTTTAACTGGCCATAAAACTCCATGCCAGTCAATTGTCAAATTACTTTTGAGTCTTTGAGTGTGTAAAATGTTTGTTATTCCTAAACAGTTATTGCAATACTGCTGTTAAAGCCATTTAATGAAAACTGAATGTTTGCACAACTTATGCGTCTAACTGCATCATGTCACATTTTAGCATTATTTTTTGCCTCATATTCCTATTTCTGTGCAAATAACTGAAACTAATATAGTGATACTGTCTTGGTTGCATGTAAACTTACTATGTAAAAAGTGCTTAACGCCAACTAGCCTGGGTTAATAGCTCACTATGAAAATGTTACCATGCTGAGGGTAAAATTTAGCTCAAATAATCAATGTTTGAAAGTACAACACCCCCACAGCTGCTAGTTGAGCTGTTATTATCTCGTATATCAAAAGTGTCACATCTCACCTCTTGTAGATTTTAGTTCGAATAAATCATGTGTGCAAATATCCCCTCATGAGGTAAAGAGACATTATGAACTGGTAAGAGAACTCTTTCTCCCAGTCAATCAAAACAGTGTGATCCAGTATTATCCTGCAAGCCTGACTGGGATGGCTCTGATTAGTCCTGCATGAGGAGCTAATATGAGTCTAACAACCAGGACCAGATGTGCTCTTTGTTCAGAAGGTTGGTGCGAATGGGGATATTTATCAGCACTTAGCCTGACTGTATAAGTGCAAAGAGATAGAAAGAGTAAATCTGGGGTGCTCAAAGGTAGACATGCAGGCAGGCATGCGCTGTATATATGGCCAGGCAGCATGCGTACTAATTCGTCATAGCATTCATCCCTTTATTCGCCTTTGCTTATCTTGATTATTTCTCCCATCCCTTAGATCTCTTTGGGATTTTTAACATCTGGACGTCTGGATGTCCAATTCAGAATAAGTAGTCAAGCCAAGAATCTGCTCGAAAGACAAAAAGGACAAGCTCAGTTACTTTGGCCTTTGAGATTAAGCTGTTATCCAGTACATATAAGGGTTCAAAAAGCAGAAATTGTGCTCCATGAAAATTCATTCATTCATTTCTTGTTTTTCTATCATTTGTTTTTTTCGCTGTTACACTCTCATTCCTTATCACGCAGACACACACGCCCCATGAGTGCTCGGATTTTGAACTGTAAAACCCCGATTGAATTTCTTTCTTTTATGAATATTGGGAGATCAGTATTTGACTAGCCAGGTGCACAGTTGGTAAATCACAGAAAATGAGAAGAGCTGGGACTTTGGGAGGACAGACAAAAGCGGCATATGGTGAGCAAGTGGTTGGTCTATTGCATACTGATACAAACAAGTGATTCATGCACTTTGGCATTGTATTGTTGGATGTGGGGAAAGCCCTGTAGTGGCTCAAGGAGGAATTAGTCCAACTGGGTCTGTCGAAGCTCCGAGCCATGCTGTTAAGTTATCTCAAGCATGGAAAAGCTTCAGTCTATCCCTGGTGTGCTTGTGAGACACAGAATGGGAATAAATACGATTCAATGTAAAACTCTGCTGTGATTTTGACTTTCAGCTGCATTTTGTAGTGTGTTGACAGTATACTTACTGACGGGCTTACTGAGGAAAAAGAGAAAGGGGTCAAAAGATTAATAATTACATTCGGGTTCTTTATCTAAAGGGATGTTCCGTACCAGTAATAGCGATAATTAATTAGCTTACTCCTTTGGAGTAATTAAAACCCTCGATAATCTGACTTTGTTCAGACAGAGTGGATTCTGACTGCTGATAGATGGGACATGGAGAAACAAGGCGAAACAGGAAAGTCTAGGGTGACACAATGTGTTAACTTGCAGAGTCATTTATTTACGCTGCGTCTCACTGATGTTTGTTGAAGCTCCTCGGTTCACTCTAGCAGTCATTTAAAATTTCATATAATAGCGTTGGAGAATATGAGGGATTTTGTGAAGGACACTGTGTAACATGCATTACAATGATACAATGCTGACAGCTTCTTCACCTTGAGCCTGACACTGACAAAACATGCAGTTGAAGCAGAAGCAATCTCACTGTTGCTTGAATTTTAAAGAGGCTTTACTAATCTTACACGTGAAGATTAATTTCTTTGTTATAGGAGGCACCACTTAGTTTATAACATATTCTGGGGTTCTGCACAAACTTTCTTTAGTCTGAAAGAAAGACTTTGATAATATGACTGCGATCCCACTAAGGTTATACTAATTTTTTGTATAAAATGTACTTATTTGTGAAGCAAAACTTGAAGTGAAAGATGGTAATCAAGCTGGATTGTGTGAAGGGTCACACAGTCAGTGGGACCTGCCCTCTGCTGCTTCCATTTTCATATTCTTTTGCAAACCAACGCTTTATAGATGTGCAATACTACATCACTAAAGCTTAGCTTTGATATGATGGGGCGGATATGTCAGTGAATGGTGTGGATATGTTTAAGAAGTGCACCTGGCTATAAATGGGAATGGAAAATAGAAGTTCTGATGTATTATGGCACGGTAAAATATTTACTTTGAAGGAAAACTGTTCTTTAATAGCAGTACTTCTCCAGGCTTTCTGAAGGTCTTTCAGAGTGTTTCTTTGGACAATGAATACTTTTGCTCTCATTTTTCAGTCCAGCCCTTGTACCCGATCATATTCACGAGGAGTGCTTTTTTATTTGTTTGTTGAGCCATTTAACACTGACATATGAATCATTCGAGAATGAAAAAGGCACTTAACTCAAGGGATGAACAAGTGTTGTGTCTACACATAACAGAAAATACACACCCAACAGAAAACATACACAGAAAGAACCGATTTTAAATGGTATCTTTGTTGCTAGTAACGTGTCCAATTTCTTTGGTTGAACCTATAAAAAAATGCCAAGCATAACTGTTTGACGGGAAAAAAATAGAATTTGTGACCAACAATGTTAAAAGAATTAGCCAGGCAGTTGCCACAACTCAACACGGTGTATAGTGTGTTATTAAAAAATTATGAGGGATCTGACAGAAAAATCTGAAGATGTGGCAGTGAAACAAACTATTTACAGTAGATGAACAGTATCTGAAAGCCATCTTCTAAGAAAAAACAAGAAATCCAGCCAAGACCTGACATTGAACCTGGTAGATGCAACTAGCCTTTCAGCAATCCAGCTTCTGTTCACTAAAGCCTCTGCAGAAAAGGTCTCAGTTGAAGGGTGGCTGTCGGAGAAACAGGGAGAAAAGTCTGAGATGTGCCAAATTACACAAGACCTGGGCTAAACATCAGTGGCAAAATCTGTGGGGATCTTGTCGAAATTGTTGGAATTGTGAACACAGAAAGATTTTGATCATTCAGTACCTTCTTTAAAGTGTGTGAGCGGCAACAGCTTCATTGCCAATGCAGTAAAAGCAAACCTAGACAGAAAAACCCCCACTTTCAATTATGGATTGGCCTCCCCCAGAGCCCGGACATTAAACTTTACCGAAGCAGTGTGGGATCATCTTAACAGAGCATGGAACAACAACACAGCTAACAATAAAGGAAACGAATAGGAATAAAGGAAAGCATACCAAAGACTGAAACTCGGTTTTTGCCTCGTGTATTGTATTTCGACTTATATTTGCATATCTTTCAATAAATCATTGCTTTTATTCCAAATGTTCCTGGCAAAATATAAAGAAACGAGGAACGACTCTTTTGCATAGTGCTCTATGTATTATTATGTATTTTCATTAGTAGTATATGTATTATTATTATGTTTCAACAAATACAATCAAAATTATAATCAGCTTTATGCTAAAGTAAAAGAGAAATGTTATTTTCTCAATGGATCCAGTGAAGATGCTACTTTATACCAAGTCAGCTGGATGAAATAAGGAACTATTTTTTTTTATCTTAAATATTAGTCAGTTTTTAAGTGGTGATTCTGGTGGTAATCACATTTTTTTTCTGTGTTTTATCTCAGACAACTGTTCTGATAGTGTCTCCAACTTTGGTGCCAGGTTGAATCTAACCTAACCGACTACTAAATCAGAGCTGAGTGTAATGATGATTGACTCCAGCCTTTAGTCAGCATGTGTCACCCCTCTAGTCTGAAAGAAGCACTTTCTATCTACTAAGCTCGACTGGATTTTGATTACGCTTTGTCAGAAGATGACACAAGCTCTAACCACAGGCTGTTGACCTCTGAGTGATTACTGGCTGATTGCCCTCTCCATGGTTTCCTTCATAACGGAATCATTCAGGCTGAAATTCAAACCTTTGGATGCACAGCAATTGCTGGTTAAGTTTGGAATAAATTTCTGATCGTCTGAGATTGCACAAAGGGTTTTAAAGTACGCATAGCTTGGTAATGAGGAATATCTAGCAAGATATTTTGCCTAACCATCTTTACTTTGAAGAGCTTCTGTGGCTCCTTTATTTTGTTTACTGTTTCTCACTGCTCATCTTTTCTGTCAGTGCCCTCCTCTCACCCAAGCAGTCGGGGCAGATGGTCTCCCTCCTCTGGTTCTCCCAGAGGTTTTTGCCCTTTTAAAAGGGAGAAATTTTCTCCCTACTGTCGTCAAATCCTTGCTCAAAGGGTATGTTAGGTTTGTCTTGATTGTTAGATCTTTGGCATGGGATGGCGTGTTGTGAAATACATTCTGCAGGGAGACAGAGAGAGACTGGGCTTACTTACATATTCTGCTGACAACTTGTTAAAGGACAAGGGTGACAGCAGAGATGACAAGTCGTGGTATGATTAAGGTTACTGCTAAAATTCCAAGAAAAATACTGAATTCTTTGGGCAGAGGGAGAGGATTAGACTTTTTATTCATGTGAAGAGAGGGATGTCAAGATGCCTATAAAAGGGAAAATGCTGGACTGAATGTGTCCAAAAACCTAAACAAAAGTTGAAGTTGGAGAGGAGAGAAAAGAGGGGGATCATTGTGAAGCTGGGATTGGTGGATAATTCAACACTTCATTTGTATTCTGATGCCAGAATCTCATTGCACATGTCATGAAAGGACATGGTTACATATACACAGAAACCACACACAGAAAAATCATCCCCGGGCTGTTAGCTTCTAATTATTTCCCCCCCCCCAAAAAAAACATGCATTCTAAATCAAAAAGCCCTCCAGTAAATCAAAGACTTGTGTTATTCATCACATCATCACCACCAGCGCCCAGCATCAAAATATGGGAATGCATAGTAATCAGTTTTCTTTCTGTACATGCTGCTTGTTTACATATTCAAAGAAACTGTATGGGAAAAAATGTTGAGATAATTATCTCTTAGAGGTGATAATTTGTTTATGTGTTTTCCAGAAATATTTGCCAACATGAGGTTTTAAACCTTTATATCAGTTTGTCTGAGCTGTAATCATTAGTGGAAATTACTCATGCTGTGAAATTAGAAACGTAAGATCAGACAGGCAATATTTTGTGCCGAGTATCACCGAGAATAACTCCAAGCGTGGATCCTGAAACACTTTGTGATTTGAAGCAGTGATGCATGCTGTTTTCATGCTGTGACATTGTTCAAATTTTTATCTACGAGGCCCCGAAAGACAAATTATTAAAATGAAAGTGATTCTACCCATTCCGTCCCAAGCCCCCTTTTTTTGTCCGTTTAAACGCGATCGTGGCTCAAGAGTTGGGAGTTCGCCTTGTAATCGGAAGGTTGCCAGTTCGAGCCCCGGCTTAGACAGTCTCGGTCGTTGTGTCCTTGGGCAAGACACTTCACCCGTTGCCTACTGGTGGAGGTCAGAGGACCCGGTGGCGCCAGTGTCCGGCAGCCTCGCCTCTGTCAGTGCGCCCCAGGGTGGCTGTGGCTACAATGTAGCTGCCATCACCAGTGTGTGAATGTGTGGATGACTGGATGTGTAAAGCGCTTTGGGGTCCTTAGGGACTAGTAAAGCGCTATACAAATACAGGCCATTTAACTGCTTTTTTTCTGTTTTTGCCGACTCAGACTATGACTATGAACACACGAAATAATTCTTCATCTGTTTTCCGTATGAAGCATAACTTTGTTTTAGCCACCCAAACTTTTAATTATGATCCAGATTTGTATTATTATCTTTGCTTTTCCCATTCTATAAAGGATTTTTGCAATTATAGAGACTGCAGTTTGTTCATTTTGATGACCAGGCCTTTGGAGTACAGCAAACTCACTGTCATGGTCAAGAAACCAAACCAGTTTGAGACGATTTGAGCTTTGTGACAGTGACAGTTATGGGTACCCTGTCTCATAAAGAGATGGTCAGGGTCAGCAAAATGAACTCAGGTAGGCTGTGGCCCTGAAAAAATGCAATCCAGTTTTATTTATATGGCGCCAAATCACAAAAACGTTCACCTCAAGGTTGCTTTATCCATCCTAAGGTAAAGCCCCTACAATAATACTACCAGCTAAGGGACCAAAAGTGTACCGAGATTCATTACACCACTAAAATCAGCCTAAACTACTGATACAAGGCAGGATGGGTCCATGCTTTCTTCTCGGTTACACCACATTCTGAGCCTACCATCTGAATATTGCAGCAGAAATCTTGACTCATCAGATCAGGCAACAGTTTTTCAAATCGTATGTTGTCCACTTTTAGTGAGCCCTCCTGTTTCCTGTTCTTAGTGGCACCGTTTGTGGTCTTTTGCTGCTAGGTCTTCTACTTCAAATGTCTGTCTGAGATCCTCTTCTGCATAACTTGATTATAACAAGTGGTTATTTCAGTTAGTCTTAACTTTCTAACACAAAATAACTCCTGCTCACTGGATATTTTCTCTTTTTCATTCTTTGCAAACATAGAGATGACGGGGTGGGAAACTAGATCAACAATTTCTGAAATACTCAGAATGTTAGATTAGCACGGGAATACTCTGACCAGAGATGTTGAAGTTTAGTATATGAGCAAAACTCTTGACCTTGACTGTTAAGGCTGCTTCTTTCACATAAAAAGACATGACTGGATAGGTCGAATGTAGAGTTACCTGAGATTTGTGAAATGGATGAATTGGTTTAGTTTTGATTGATTAGTTTTGAGCTTGAATTAACACTAACACACACTTTTCATTTAGGGGCATTGAGTGTTGAGATTACTACCCTAAGGTCTTTCTCTTGTTGCGAGAATGGTTTCATCATTCACATTGATTTTTTTGAGTTATTTTCATACTTTAGTTATCACTCTGGGTGTAACCTTTTTTGTGCAGAAAGCTCTGAGCGTTTTCTGTCTCAGTACCCATCAATGAAGAAATTAGATTTGCTTCTAGGCAGGCAGCTGTGTTTCAATATTATTTTGTTAAAGAAAATCTATGAAAATCTAAATCCAGCTTGTCATCAATTTGTGTTTGCAGACGGTTACTGAATGCGATGCATATTTATTTGCATTATTCATCCAAACAGGATTTTTTTAAAAACAATTTAGATTTGAATTTTATTTCTGAAAAATAAACCACAAGTATTTGTAGTAACCTCACCATATATTTTTTACAGGTTCATTGTGCAGTCACAAACAAAAACACTTGTGTTTTTTTCTGAATACACCTTGCAGTTTTTACCACTTTTTGCCCTGCAGTGAACTTTGTTGGCAAACCTTTTCAGTCTGTTTTCTCCATATTTTATTTACTTCCCCTCAGACATTTTTTTGCCTAACCTTTGCATACAGAACCTTGCTTTTTCAGCAAAAGCTATAGATTTGTTCAGTTACCATGCAGGTAAAAATTTATTTCCCTATTATTTCTGAGTACTCGGGTATTTTGTTGATACCTTTGACTTGAATGAAAGAGACCATTATGAAGTGAAAACTGTGTCTGTAGACCAGTGGCCTACAGTAACTTTGTTATCAGTGTGCTCATGCAGTTCTTGAGGAATCAGACAGTGTGAAATTGCACGATGGTGAATGTTGAGGCTCAGCTTAGAGTTTGTGTTTATCAAAACTCTTATGCTAGATGTACTGGACTAGAACCACAGACTGGCATCTCTTTACTTTTATTATTATTATTATTATTATTATTATTATTATTATTATTATTATTATTATTATTATTATTATGTATGACTTGGAAAAGAAATTATGACACAAGACCAAATATGAATTTTACCTGGGGAGTTCTGACACTTTTTTTCTATTACATGCTTTTTACACTTTAGGTAAGTAATCTATGCAGTGATCATTGCGGTGTAGGTTATTCCCAATGTCCCAGATGTAATTTGCAACCTTCATTTGAAATGTTTGCTTCTTTGGCCTGGTGTAGACAATACTGAAATAAAATCTTTTCTATCAATATTTGTCCCTATTCTAACTTCATTATATAGCTTTTGGTTTTCTGCTTTGAATCTCTATAAATTATCCAAGATTCTTTTAATACCCACAGATTAACCAGTCTGTGAGGTCACAGGCGAGTACACGGCACATCCAACGTGAACACCACCACAGGCTTACTACATCAGCAGCTGTCTAAGCCATCCCTTGCATCTCCTTACAACAGACACAACATTATGTAAGCCGTTACACACATATACGCCAGCATCCAGATTGAAAGAATTGGTTCGGCACTCGCAGGGTGCAAACGAGGTGCTGATGGGAAAGCACACGCAGACAGTGTCATATAGCCTACAAGGCATTAGGATGATGAGAGAACTGTAACATGTTGGAGGTATCCAGCACAATATCCTATTAATCTCTCTACCCATTCTATATTTTCATAGAAATATTGCCCGCGCAGTGGGAACAGGAAATGTGGGCCGAGGGTCTGCAGTGAGTCTGAGCAGGAAGCTCTGAGGTTTCATTCCACAAGTCCCTGCAGCCAGGCGTAATTGGCTTCCACATTCCTCCAAGGATTACCACTCACTTCTTATTTGTGTTTATATATAAAAAAATTAAAACATTTGCTTTGGCTCCCTTAATTACGCTCAGTGTCAAAACAGACACTGTTTCTACTTGCCTTGTTTTTTTTTTCTTACATTTGGTGAAATAATAAACAAGTGAGTGGACATTTCAGCTCTTATTGAACACATCCAAAGGTTTTCTATCTGTTTTTATGTGTAAGGATCGATGGAAGGCTACAATAAACAACCTGGAGATATTTTTATTTGTATGTTTTATTTACAAAAATAAAACCAAAAAGAATGTATATCATTGCTCATAATATAGGAAATATGAAATATTTTGTGTGAACTCAAAAACTTGAAGCTTTGGCCATGACACCGTCTGCAGTTGGGCAAACGTAGCTGAAGCAGTGAGAAACCTGACTGTGTGGAATCGGGTATGACTTTTACAGATTTGTCAGTCTAATCTGCCGCTGTGTGCAATGACTTCCTCCGGTTCCCCAGAGCTATTGTCTATGAATGAATATGGACTTCTTTTATTCCACGGGTGTGCCACCTGCCGGTGCGTCACGGCTCCTCTGACCAATCCCACCGCAGTGACTCTCCGTGCGCCCTTGGAGATCCCGCGGTGCTCCTGACATCGCCGCCCAATCCACGTCTCGGTGACAGTAGAAGGTGCCGAGCCCCATTAGCTTAGTACCGTTAGCGCTTCAGATGTGATTAGATTGGACTGCCGTACTGCTGATGTGCCAAACATGGACGCGTGACAAGTTTCCCTGGATTGTCTTTTCCTCATCTACTTCTGCCGCTTTTGACCGCGCACGCATCCGCAAACGATGTGAGGTAGGTGTGCATAAGACAAAAAGCGAAAGTTTGGGAAATATTTTGTCAAGAAAATTATATTTTTACACCCCCACAAACGATTTACAGCTGCTTTATTGTGCCGCGTTTTTCGTCCCAAAACGCTTCACTTTGAAGTTCCGGAAAATCTGAATAAAATTACATGCGCTTGTTTTCAAAGCGAACACATTATATACAGGATAGCAATGCGGGTTCGATTGAGATCTGCTTTTGTTTAGATGCAAGTTTGAGAAAACAAGTGCCACTGCCGTCCGCCGGCTCAGCATCCATGCCCAACCCTTCGCGCTCTTCACGTCTGTCCTGTAAAAAGACGACGTGGCTTCTGAAGCGTTATGCTTTAGTAAAGTTGAAAATCATAAATTCCTATCATGAGCAAAATCTTGAATTACCAGAAGTTCGACAAAAATCTCCAAAAAGAAGCACATTCTCACCAAAAGAGGTCGTCCTTAATGCGCAGCGTGTTCTTCGTCTTGTGGCACATTCACATTATTTGCTTTCCTAATATAAAGAATTTGTTTCTGTATTGCTGTGGTCCGGGAAGCAAATTAATAGCATTATTATATGGCAATTGGAAGGCATTTATTAACTCGAATGACTGTTTATTTATGATGTCCATAGATGGCAATGTGAAGGAATGTTCCCTCTCAGTGAGGGAACATTTGACTTTACACTGGATAATGAGTAAGAACAGAGGCAATGGCATCTGTGCCATAGTGCAAATATTTTTCTTTTAGTCCACTGCAGCAGTTATTCATCACACAAACCAGAGTGTGAGTTTGACAACACAGTAGCTGTAAAGAAATGACAGACTCCTATACACTCTGTGATTCCTTTACAGTTTTTGTAAACCTCGATAGTTTTAATACGTTGCACATATCAACACTACCAGCATGTTTTTTATATCTATATATCAACAAAACCATTGTTAGGGAACAGTGCGTCAGGTTCCGTATTGTGCTGAATGCTGGGTCGGTGACAAGTCTGTTAAAGGGTGAACAGGAATGTGTTGCGATGATTATGACTTTCCATTGCCTCCTTTGTTGAGAAATGCAGTGAGGACATTCACAAAAGAGAAAAAAGACACATGAGAGAGAAGGTGAACAGCAATAGAGCTTTCACTGTGTGATGTATTGTTTGCGGCCCGGTCAATATTGGTTGACTAATATTTTTTTCAGGCTTTCCTCTCTTGATCGATGGTTTTGTTGTGGACGGTGCTACTGTTGTATTGATCATCATTATGACTTTTCCAAATAGGCTGTGGGTGGAGGACAGTACTACTGATCCTGGCGACAGGTCTAGATGGCTCTAAAGAACATGAAAATGTCTTAGCTTTTATCTTCTACACCTGTTGTTCTGCTCATACTTTAGGTTCCAAACTTGTTGATATCTACTGATATAAAAAAATAAGATGTGAGGTATTACAAGTATTTATAGGACTGATGTGAGGTGATAGTCTTCTATCGTTGGTAAGCAAAAGTCAAACTGTTTCCCTCCACTAAGTTTGATCATTAGAAGGAGTGGCTTGGATTTACTTTTTGAGAGTTTAATGATAAAATCAATGCTTCGTTTATGCCTGTTTGGCAATACCTCAAGCGTAGAATCAACACGGGAAACAGTAACCCAGGCTGCGACTTCCTGTAACAAAACTGTAAATATGCTGCACAAATCCATACAACAAAAGCGGCAGATTTCTACACAAATCCCCATCTTATCCATTTCAGTTGTTCATTAAAGTGTGCCAGATGTTTTAAGCAATGACTGGCACAGACAGTGGTGCATATGTATTAAAAAATGACAGGCTGCATGAAAAACAAGTCAAATCAAGTCAAGTCAAGTTGGCTTTATTGTCACTTCAACCATATACAATTTAACAGTACACAGTGAGGTGAAACAACATTCCTCCAAACAAACAAACAAACACAAGAATGCAGAATACTAGATGAAATAAATAATTTATGATTCAGACAAAGGCATCAGTACAAGAGTAAAACCCTGAGGCTGCAGTGTACTTTGACTGGCACCACCAGGCTACTTTTAGAGCAGAAAATAGGAGACAGTGATGGGTATTTTACAGGAGTCAGCTGGCCAAACAGACTGGCTAACTCCCCCATTGGGTTTCATTAGAGCTCGTCTTGATGTTAAAGCCTGTTTAATCCACTTTCACAGCCACACAGACCACAACAGAGCAAAGAACAGTGTCTATCTTTAGACAGCACATGGGCAGAAACTTTTCCATCTCAGTTCAATTATTAAAACAATAACACAAATTCCTTGTAGCTGGCCTTTAAATGTCTCAGTTTGAGAGGCTCCCTGGGCAAAACTGTGTGCTTCTGGTAATCACTGAAACCGATGGGACCGGCGTTTTCAGCTTCAGATAGAAGGGTGTCAATCAGTGCATGCTCAGTTATCTTATCCATAAACAGCTTTGCACTCCTTCTTGCATCCCCCCTTGTTCCTCCTGTGGGTAGATGGGCTGCTGCAGGGTGTGATTACGGTAAAGCCTTATGAGGTGAGTGCTTTGCCTGTTTGTCTTCGTCTCTGCTCTCTCTGGGCAGCTACTGTTGTTGTCCCAGGTTCATAGCGCCTGTTTTGCTTCAGAGACTCAATGCTGGGAAGACACTGGCTTCAGATACCTAACAGGCAGCTTGACATCTTTGACATTTAAAGCAGAAATATATATATATATATAT
>NW_005187425.1:2667709-2671185 GCF_000239375.1 Pundamilia nyererei
TTTATTTTAGGGCTGCGCTGCAGTTATATTGGCACCTAATGCAAAGAGCATATTTTTAACCAAGCGTTTATTTGACAGCTCTTTATAGTTGGTGGCAATAAAGTGCCTCACTTAAGGCCTGGCAAAAATGCTGCTGTATGTTTACCTTAGGATATTGTGCATGTTCAGCACACAACTATACACACCTAACTCAGGATAATGCAGGTGAGGAATAGTTCAAGTGTCGGGCATTAGCCAGGAAAAGAAGAGTGGTTTATAGAGCTAGAGTGCAGATAGTTTGTGTTGTCTTTAGGTTTACAGGTGAATGTGTCAGCTGTAAATATTGCTCTGAGAGTCACTTGGTAGTTGTGCGGTACAGTAGAGTGTTTTCATACTTGTTTGCAAATGTTTGCAAACGTGCTATGATGCACTCAACTTTTCTCTGAATTTTTCTTTTACTTCCTCTGTAATATGTCACTGCCTCTTTTATACCCTCTGACTCTCTTCACAAAGCAAAACCTCACTTGAGGGAATTCATATTCATGACTAATATATGATTGCTCTCTTATGTCTGCTTTCTGCCAGTTCCTGTCAGATAAGTCAATAACTAGTTATCCTCCATCATTTTCTGGGGAGGTCCTGCGGGATACATTCAAGGCAAAGGATCGCTTTACTGTACGCATAGGGAGTGAGAACAATAGATTAGGAACACGACAACAGCCAGTAATGGAGTGCCAGAGCGATGTGTACGCTGTGAGTCAAAAGCTGCAAACAACAAGTGGCCCAGTTCAAATGTTGGAGAGTTGTGACTGGTACAGAAAAGGAGAAATTCTGACAATGACGGATGTTTGAATTCACACGGACTCAAACTCTCACCACATGTCCCTTTGTTCCAATTAATGTTGTTGCCATTGAGGCCTTGTTTATTATTCTGAGTTAATATGCTTTCACATGGTATTGATTACAGTAAAAATTGCTTTGTAAATGAAACTCTAACATACAGCGGTCTTTCGTTTCCTCACTGCAGAACGGTTTTGCAGTAGCTCGTGAACATTGAAGTATACGCAGACCGAATCAACAATACGCTCCCTATGCTCATTTGAGCTGATGTGAGCCCAATGGTTAGTCATCCTATTAAAGTCTGGTTTGCCAACTAATAAAATTTTATGTGGGGATTGGTATTTCCATTTTCAAGTGTTAATAAGATGGCAATTATCCTCTGTTTACACATTTGTTTTAGCTTCAGTTTCATAATGCTCAACAGCTAATAACTCTGAGATAAACAAATGCAAGACTCATTTAGAGAGCAGATTCGTGATACGTGTGATTTTGGGTGACATGCTTTGATGTATGAGGAGTACGTGTCAGTTAGAAGAATGAAAGGAAAAAATGTGAAATGCTTAAACTTTGAGGAACACAACAAAACTCAGAGATAGTGTATTCAATAATCGTAAGAGACAGTGCATTTTTCTATTACACAAAAGAGTGCCTGGATGTTTTAAAGGTAGCTTTCTTTGATCGTTTCTCTTTTGTTCCCCACACCGCTGGATTTTTCAAAGACCACGCCCTTTCGCATTTTCCAGACAATGCAGCACTCACTGTCTATTTTTTATCAAAAGATCTAAAAAACCTACATATGATGATGAAAATTGTCAAAATTACCACCTTAAATGTTCAGGCTTATCAAACATATTGTCTGACATGCCGAAGAACGCTACTTCTCATCATTAAGGCGGCGCTATGTACTACACAGCTTGCTGTTATGGAGTATGATTACAAAGTGACAATGATTTCTGTCAGCAGGGTATTTTATACAATTTTTCAGACTGCGGGAATACCACTCACTGTGTCACAATCCAGTGCTTTTCCTACTTTAATTGCAATTGCTTTTTATTTTGTTGTTCTTTACAGATAAAAACGGAGTTTGACTGTGCTCTCAGAGGCAAAAGACCGTAGGAAGTTGGACACTTTTATTTCCTGTCTCATAAACGTACAAATATTTGTCCTGTAGAGCCAAAAGGGTCATCTGCTAATGGACCGGGCAGTTCTAGCTTCCCGTCCCTCAGCAGTTTTTACTGCACTTATAGTACAGTAACATCAATCAAGTTGCTCTGCACTTATCTGTCTGCTTCGCCCTGCTGCACCACACACATGCACAAACACAGCGCAAAAGACACAAGCACACAGTTGTAGCACAACACATGAAAAAAAATTAGAGTAAAATTGACTTTTTGCAGACATTTTGACTTGTCACACTAGAGAAAACACAGGTGAATTGCTGCTTTACCTGTCCCATCGCTTACTGAGACAGATAATGGAACTGAGTCACCTGTGCTTTTCCTACTGTGACAAGTCCAAATGTCTGCTGTGAAAAAGTAAAACTGCAGTAGAGACTCATGCTGGGCTGGAATGAAACAAGTGCATTTGAATGCACCAACACGACCACTTCTTCTATCATTCCCCCATCGTTACCTTAAGACCACCCCCCCACGACAATGATAAGCTACTAATGGCATGCCGGGGTTGAAGTAATGCTATTATACATAATAATAAGCGGATGATTTACACACGCTATTAAAACACTTATGTAATAAGGCTAATCTATATGATTCAGTGTGAATTTTTTTTTTTTGTGAGAGATGTAAGTAAAGAGAAACATGTGGTACAACAAAAAATGCCTTATTAATTCTTCTAGTCTTATATATCACGTAATACGCTCAGGCACTCGTATTTCTGGAATTTTAATGATGCCTTTTCATTATCAGAGATGATGGCAGAGAAAGCACAACATGTCACAACATGGATCTCCTAATTTAAAAGTAGATGGAGAGCGTTTAAAGTCTAATCATTCCAACACAAAGTTAGATGAGACCATGCTTTGTGATTTGGTTCCTGTCAAGATGAGTTTGTCAGACTGTATCAGTAAGTAAGTTCTTTTTAGGATTTCACCATGAAATGTTTTAGCACATTACAACTGAAAAAATGCCTGCTGCACTTTTTCTTTTGTGTTTTATCCAGTTGTTTGTCTCTGTCAGTCTCTCTCTTGCTTTTCTAATCCAGCTCATGAGGCTCATATTAACCCCTTAGCAGTCCTACAAATTTACAATTAGTCCCCTAAACCATCCAATGTACCGTGGGCGGTACGTCCGACTGCTAACAGGTTAAGTGAATCAAATTGTTTGCAAGGCACTCAGCTTGAATGCTTTTTCAGGGAAGACCTTGCATATTTCAGCAAGACAATGCTAAACTATATACTGCATCTACTACACCATGTGGCTTTGTAGTAGATGAGGTGCTGAATTGGTCTGCCTTCATTTCACATCTTTCACCAGCTGAAAACATTTGGCACATCATAAAACAAAACATAATACAAGAAAGACACAAGGCTGTTGAGCCCTTATCAGACAATTTCCAAACATCGCCAACTGGTCTCTTCAGTTCCCAGATGTTTACAGATGGATGTTAAATGAAGAAGGGATGCTACACAGTGGTAAATG
>NW_005187425.1:2671205-2681952 GCF_000239375.1 Pundamilia nyererei
TGATATGTTTTCCATGTCTATTGTGCAAAATATATGGGTTTATTGGATTTGCATATCATTGCATTATGTTTTGATTTACATTTTACACAGTGTCAGAACTTTTTTGAAATTGGGGTTGTAACTAAGATGTGTTTCATCTTCATTCATCCATCAGAATGTGTCTTAAGCTGCGTTACATCTATGATGTACCTTTGTTTTTCTCTTTCATTTAACACCTGTTGTGCAATTAAAACAAGGCGGATGATCTTCTACCAAAGTTGAACTCATAAAAAACTACTCAAGGAGCAACATGTGGCATAAAAACAGACAGTGGCAAAAAAAAGTTTTAAAAAGGTCACACGGTGATCAACAGCATTTCTTAAAATCCTGCACCTGTGTTCATCTTGATGTTGTGATTTTTAAGAGTAGTGTCAATTTGAATAGACTTTCTAACTCTGGTTGATTTTTGTATAGTTTTGATTGCATAGATATGATACTATGGGCTATTAAACAATTTTCTAGAAAAAGAAGAAGAAGAATGTGTTAATAGTTTTCCTCAAACTGAGTGTTGAACTTCTGTTCTGTTTATGCAGCTTGTCATGAAATCATCTGTTCTTCTCCATCCATCAAGAATTTGAGCAGATGCTGCAGTCATGCTTTATGGATCAAATGTTGTGTTACGGTTATTACATAGTGTTACACACCAGTTTTTGTTACTCATTAATTTGCCCTTTTTTAACTGCACTTCAGCTGATGATTATGTTGCCTCTGGTGTAGCTTTACACCCGTCTCAGTATTATCATTCGTTGGAGTTTGCACCAAACGTTAAAGTTAAAAATGTTGTGCTCAAAGTCAAGTCAAATGAAACGCTCTTCATGACACTCCTTTATGTTTCCCCTGAAGCAGGTCTAAGAGTGGCAATTTATGCCATTTTTGAAAGGCGCTTGATCCAGTGCCTGTCTTTGAATCTACCTTTTTCGTCTGGTTGATTGGCATTTAAATAAGAAACAGTCAGTTGCAGAACTTGTTCGAGGGTAGGGCAAGAAGTATAGCATGCCCTTGGGCTAAACTCTGTAGAGGGGAATTAATTGAAGCCAACAAGGCCCTCAGCCTTCAGGCATTTTGGCATTTGACTCCAAAGCAACAAAAGCGTATTTGTATTTGTTTCCTTAGACTTTTTTCCCAATTTGTTTTACTGTCAGCGAGCTGCTTAAGAAGTGTTTGGTTCGATACTTTATTATTTTGTACTCCATGGTGAGTTATTCTTATTGGACAAGTTGAAAGCTGAAGCTGGAATTAGAGAACAGGGACACAGATGTGCAATGTTTTATGGGGATTTCACCTTCTTCTTAATGGAAAGTAGCGCACATCCTTTCCTGAAGCGAGGGAAGTCAAATAAGCCTAAAAGTTAATGCAAATGATTCCTACAAGTGCTTCCACTTTAGTTGATTACAGAGTCAGCGTTGGAACAAACTGTGCTACTACGCCCTTTGTCTGCAATATTAGGATAATACGGCACTGAAATGAGTACTATATATTGCTTTCAGAATGGTAAAAAAAAGCATGTTTCAAAAGTAGAAAGACAGGGATTCATCCAGCAGCAAGATAATGACCTTTGGAAGAAACGACTTGTGGTGAGTTTAAATGATCAAACACCAACATAGTCTGTGGGCATTCAACCCCATCCTGCTGGCTATGAGCTGGAAAGGACAAAAGCAAAACAGACTAAAAGTGCAATAGGGTAGGAAGTATTGGTTTAACTTTTCGGTGAGTCATTTATATTGGAGATGTTTTTTCTAAACTTTCCCCCCATTAATGACAAGTTTTGATACCTCAATGTATATCTTTAAAGACATGGTTTGACTATTAGAATGGTAAAAGAAAAAACTTCTGATGCAAACCTTGTCAGAAAAGAGCTTCAAGGGTTACTACAGGGTGACCCTGATTTTTAAAAAAAAAGGAAAAGCAATACATTTTCTTTTAGTATCATAAGACATTGCATTGCATCAATTTCAGTAGCCCCAACAGATTTTTCTTGAATGCACAGCCACTAAAGTTTAGTGAAAAAATAAAAATGTAAGCTTTACCTTTGTGTTTTTTTTTCTTCAGAAAGTAATAGAGAGCAACAGTACTAATTTAGTGTGGATCAGGGAAAGCCTACTTGCCCTTGCTGGTATTTTCACTCCTCTACCTTTTGTGGATGGTGCAGTATAACTCTTTAACATCTACCTGGGGATTACTTCCACTTAGCAAAGTGATAATAATCTCAAGGCCATTGCAGGAATGTGTGTAACTTGGCATGACATGAAAGCTTTGTTGGAGAAGTGCAATGACATGAATCACTGGACAAGGCTTTAGGAGCAGTCGTCTGTTTTTTTGGGCCTTTATCAGCTGTGGACACCCTTGGCAATAGCAAACACTGGGCACACACCTTATCAAACATTTTTGCCACAGAAGAGTTGGAACATTATTTGTGTAGCCTTGGATCTAATTTCAAGTTCCACAGATTCTAGAGGTCTTACAGAAATGAAGTGATGTGAGGGAGCGCCAGACAGCCATAGTACATTAAATTTAGTGGTGTCTTTAGGATGATGAGCAGGCCAGGAACAACAGAGGATTGATGGAACTGCAGAGCGAGTCTCCATACAAGTTTTTTGGCAGGGTAATGTTGGTATTAAAAAAGGAAACTGTTTATTGGCTTGGTACCCTCTGTGTTTCTATGAAATGTAATCATAACCTAGGGCGAACATATTTATTGCATACAGAGGCAACACAGTGGACTTGCAGGAGTTGATTATTTATCAATATTCTGTCAGCTAAAAATATAGTGTAAACATGAAAATTCAATGGTTGAATCACGGTTGATTTATACATCTGGATTCCTGGCATGAGTTCAGTTTAAATCTCTTCAAATGAAAGAGGCAACAGAGAAGACAAAGGACACTATGGGCTTGTGTAGCGGTGTAGCGGGGCTGGCAAAAGCACAAAGGAAGGCGCCATCTTTGGTTTTAGTTTGGGAATTTTGCTGCTTCAAACAAACCTGTTTGCGCTGAGCAGGATGAAGGAGCACAGCTGATGTTGTGTTCATATAGATTAGGAGGCACAGTGCAGATTTGCCGTTGCCTTTTTGGCATGACATTGCATCTCAGGCATTCTGTATTACTGCCAAATATTTGCTCTCATATAGATGAACTTTTCTCACATTCAAAACAAATCGCACATATCTCCGTCTCAATGCGTGACTGAAGCTGGTCGAAAACACGAAGGGCAGGCAACGTTACCTTTGGATGAGTTAGCAAGCTATCAAACAGCACGTTTAAAAGTCAATCCAAAAAATGTTGGCTTACATCTTCCTTCATTTGAAGTTTGTTTCACTGGTTTCCCCCCTTCTGTTTTCTGTTTACACACTACCAGTGGAGCGGAGGAGATGCTGTCCTGCTGCTGATTGCGATCACAACACTGTGAATGTGTGTTTGTTTGTTGTGATTAACGCAAAAGATTCAGGACTTGTATGATCGTTTAATTCATATTTATATTTTGGAAGAAATGCAGCAGACTTTATTGTAGCAAGTGTTACTTTGGCAGATACAGACAACTATAGGAGTAGGAGTTGCTCTGTGCGCTTACTGAGATCTACTGACTTAAACAATTATGTTTACACTGGCACTGTTTATTTTTTCTGCAAATAAATTATTCTGCCATACAGCAATTTGTTAAATACTATTAATTACAATATAATTGTGCACGTAGCTTTGAATAATAATAAAATAATAAACTATTGGAAGCGCGATAACAGAAGGCATTCTGCTGGTAGGGTGAGTTGTTGCAGTTCTTCTTTCGAGAGTTCACATATTTCATTAAAACGGCGACATATTGTCGATGACCCCGAGCACTCCTGAAGTTTTCTTCCAGGCGGAGCCACCTTTTTGTTCTTTCTTGCTGTTCATGTTTACTTAACAGCTCTTTTTTATCCAGATTAGTCTCACTAAAGCTCTTTAAAATAATCTCATTAAATCTCATTTTCAACTGAGCCACGAAGGGGGCAGTTAAGAGTTTGCAGTCATCTTTTTCCTAAAGCTCCTGTCGTTACATCAGTCGCATCCTGCTTAATCCTTAATCTCCAGGGGAGATGGATACCCCTGTGACCTCTTTGCTGTCTCTCTGTTTATTATTTGTACTTTGGCTATCAGGATCTGAGGTGATATAATAAGTTAACAATGATCGACCGTTCTTTGGAGCGCAAGTGAAACACAGTCTGAGTAATTTCCCTGGTTTGGTAATGACCCCGTTTATTGTGTCTCAGCTTTGGACAGGAGTTTGAGCAGAGTGCTTTGCTTTCCATATATCATAATCAGGATGTGGCAGAGGTTATTTACATTGTTCACAATCCAGTGTTTGGGCTCCTTCTTAATTCCGAGTTTCACTTCCAAGAACTATCCTGTGCTAATGTGAAGAAAGTTAATCACATTACTGCCAGACCTATGTGTTTTAATTGGTAGTGGCTGGGTACAATTGGGATTTAAACCACTTGGCCTGTGCTGTAATGCTTTGTTAGTGAACAGTAACATTAACAATGCAAGAATACTGAGAGCTTGAGACTCTGTAGACAGTTGAAATTCCTCATGTGTTTTGACTCTTTCAGTCTTTGCAGCACCAGGTGTCTAAAGCAAGATTTATTTGTCTCACCGCTGAATGTGTCTAAGAACAGCCGAAGGGTGAAATGCGAAATCTGTCAAAATGCTTAAAACAAAGTTGTGTTCTAATCAGGTTATTTATGTGAAACAGATTGTCCGGGCAGATGTTTTGGATGCTCCGGTTTACAGAATAATTATCTTAGTACAGGAAAATGTGCAGCCCTGCAACTTTTGAGAGCATGTGCTGATTCAAGCAGTATTAAACTTTAATGCATCTTGTAGAGATCTGTCACACAGTGTATCAACTTCTCGACTCTCCTGCACAAGGCTGTAGTGTGTACTTTTATTAATGCGTGTCTGCAGAGTACAGTGCAAGTGCTTGACGGGACTAAAATGGCCTAACCAAACAAATTCATTGAATCTTACTTTATTTGGGTGTAAGAGAGAGTGAGAGCTTCAAGAAGAATTCCCTTTGTGTCCTTATGGTTCAAAGAGCCATGGAAAAAATGAAATGACAATTCATGGGGCAGATGTTTGCATCCAAGGCAAGACATTCTTCCCCTGGAGCTGCAGTCACTTTTCTTTGTTTTGCAGAACAAATTCGAAAACATGACTGCTGCCAAAGCATAAACATTTTCTGTTAAGTTATGTAAGTTTGTTATCATTACTTCCCCGCCACTGGAATGGCAACAATGTAATACCTCAAAAGAAATAATTACTATGTTTCTGTCTCTGCTTTTGAGCTAACAATATGCCACGGGTGATAAAAGTAGTAAGTGTCCGGCGAGTCAGAAAAGAAAGTTTTAGTGTGTCGTAGCGTTGCTGAGTCACTGCTTTGAGAGTGTGCACTTATTAGGAGATTTTTGGGGCTGTTTTTAATAAATCTCTTGCTTAGCTCTTCGTTATTTTATTTACCTCTGTTGTGCTATCTTTAGTCTTTGGAGATCTTCGTGTCACAGTATTTTTTCATAGTTGCATAATTCAGAGGAATTTAGGGAGTGGAATAAAAACCCCTCATCTCTTAATAATCACTGAATTTATTTACTCCTAGAGTGCTACTGGGGGCATCCTTTTCCTGGCTTATTTTTCTGGTTCACAGACTTACAGCATGTACTTCTTGTTCTTATCTTTCATGCACATTTCACATTGATCCCCACTCTTCCCAGTTCCTCTGTGCAAAGGCACCATCCCTCAGCACCACTAGCAGGTCTCGCTGCTGTAATGGTATGAGCGTGTTCACACTCAATGAAAGCAACAGTGCAAGGGACAGGATGTGGCCCAACTTAACACAACACTTGTCTGAGCAGCAGGGTCATTTGATCTCTGCTTGTGCTTCATCCATCAGAATGACACATGCAAATAGCCTGGTGTACATCCATAAGACCTCTACACATCACTGGCTCCTGGTCATAAGTCTTGCCTGAATGTGGCTGTGTATTTTTAAACTTTTTGCCCCTGGAGTTGTGAAAGATTGAAAGAGCTACCGTCATGTGCCACCCTTTATATTAAGCTATTTAGAATACATAAGGAAAAAAAGGATGGTATGGTGTACTGGAGATTTACATTTTCCCATTTGATAACTCACACATGCTCTTTTTTGGATCATGGCAGAGATTGTATTGTATTGTGTTGTATCTTTATTTCAGACATATACAGAAAAAAACAATATATACACAAGTACACATACTTGCATTTATAAATACGGATATATATGTAAGTAAAAGGTACAAGGAATAGAAGATATAATATTTGTGAACTCTCCTTGAAGTAGCAACTAGAATAGATGGACTCTAATCTGCAATGCCTGGCTGAATTTCACCCTGAGGTGATCCGTGGACACAGGAGATTAAGAGTTTTGTAGTCTCATGTGTGTGAACCTAAAAAGAGCTTCTGTATTATAATCGTGTGACTTCCAAACCAGAGAAAATAGCTAATGTGATAGAAACAAACTGATCCCAAAACACATCAGTAAAACCAGCAGCGTGTCTCTTAATGGGATTTGCATGTACAACACGTTCTGCAATTGTGCAGTTTTCTTTCTATTAATCCCAAGCTAGCAAAATATTTTTGACATGGTCTATCAAAATTTAATGACACCCTTTCCAAAACCAGCCATCCCACAGTGCCAACAGCGTCTTAACTTTTTTTTTTTTAACTTGATCTTGCACCTCTGAACACATGGCAAGTGCAAGGTGTCATGTTGATTCAAGCGACTGCCCTGAATGAAAAGAAAGTGGAAAATTCATTTAGCTCAAGTTTGAGTGAGCAATGTATCACATTTATGATGAATGATTATGAGTGTTTGAGTTTTTCTTTAGGTTTCAGATTTCTTCAGAAGTAGCTTTCCGCATGTGCTTTGAAAAAGTCCCGCGGTTTCACAAACCAGTGCTGCTTTTAAATTCTTCTTCATGAGTGTCTGACTGTTTTGGAATACTTGAAGAGATGTCATGGTTGGCGTCGGATGTGTGCGCAAATCCATTTTGCTCCATCACTGGCTCGCCATTTGCTTACACTGAGTATAACGAACCATTAATTCGCCGCTGTCACTTGCCGCTCACAGTCGCTCAAAGCAAAATTAACTCTTGATCCAGCAGAGCGAGGAAGGAACAAACGCCGCTGTCATTCTAAACAGCAAACTGTGAATCAGTTTGTGTTGCGTTAATAAGGTTGTTACGCTGTTCTCTCTAATGCATTTTGTTTTGATTGTATTTTGCATTTTTGTAATTTTATTGCCTCTCATTATTCCCAACATTGTATTTATCTGTGCTGCAGGTATTTTCAGACTTTGAACAACAAACGATTCTCTCTCCTGGTGGGTGATAGTGCTTCATTTTTATTTACCTATTTTTTAAACAAAGCATTCCCTAAAACACCGAACACCCTACATGTTATAGAGCAGCTACCACACAGATATTTGTATCTAAGAGATTACTTCTATTTGTGTTTGGGGGTAAGAGGGTTTTTGTGCCTCAGCGAAGTCAAAAGAAAATCAAGATTTGAATTCTATTTTTGCAACTAAGACAAAGAATGCAGAAACGTGTGAACAATTACTTAAAAAATTGAAACTATAATTCAAATAACTGAAAGTAATTGATAAATGGCTAAAATGCTTAGCTTTTGCTAAAGCAGGATAAGCAGAGGTGAAAAATTCAAAATGGTAAAAATCTGCAGCTGACTCCAAAAACAAGTCAAGACTGCGATGTAAACCATCATGTTTACAGCCTGGTACAATGTTAGTTTCTATAGCTAATTTATCCTCTTTAATAAACTGTACAGTGGGGGATATGTTTAATGACTTGCCCATTCAAATTCATTAAGGGCTCCAGTTTTTAATATTAGCATTTTAAAGCCTGAATCATGAAATAATTTAAAATGCTTTGTGCACTTTATTTAGTTCTTTTTTTTTTTGGTGGAGGGGTGGGGATAGAAGTCATGGTATTGGCCATATATTAACTATAATACATTTAGCTTTGAAGGGTTAGAGATGTGGTCACTTTGATTGATAGATGGATTCCAGCATGGGTGGTTGTAGCCTGCAGCTGTGTCTCGTGCTTTGCCTTAGCTAATTCAAGTCACTGAAATAGACTTCTCTGTGGTGTTGGTGCTTTCTGGAAAATTTCTAATGCAGTTATCTGGCAAATAATTGCTCCTGCCTGTCGTTAATTGTATTGCATTGCATTTGCGCAACAGCTTTTATTAGTGACATTCTAGTATTTAATTAGTATGTTACATAGCACCATTTAGTAGTTATATTTGTCCTGTGTGATGCACTCATATGGTCAGTGTGTAGTTTGTTAACCACATTAGTTGATAACTTGAGCGGGTAGAGCTCTACCCTCTCATCCATATATGGTCACTTTTAGCTCCAAAAATTCAACATTACAGAGCCAAGTTTTTATCATCCGGCCTTTAAAATCGGACTGGTAATGTCATGTTTGCTTTATACAGTCTATGGTTTTGCCAAACCAACTGCGTAAAGAATAAATCCAGATTTGTACAAACTGCACATCAAAGACAGAAATATCCAGATTAGCTGTTAATCAAATGCCACTGGATCAAAAAAAACGTCTTTATCAAAATAATCTGATTGATATTTTTTCCTTTGAGACTGCCTGACTGGAGCACTGGAGCAAAATCATTACCTGTCCATCTATGGAGAAGTTTTGGCTGTCATAACTAGAGACGCAATGGTCAGCCGATCATGCTCACGTATGTCTCGTTATGAGCCGGTCCCTTTCAGTGGTGCAGGTGCAGCCACAAGCCAACAGCCTCAGTAGGAGCCTCGTTATGAGCAGTCAAGAAAAAGAGGACAAAGTTGTTGTTCTGTTATCTGGTGATGTCATAAACATACTAGAAAATAATGCCATGCCTTTTACTATTCAGGACTATTATAAAGTTGTGTTTTACAGTTTATTACCTTTTTTATTCCGTTTCTTATTTTATTTTAAGTCCTCTCTTTCTCCCTCTGCACAGCATTTTATTGGATCTTCACTTTAAACGCTCCGAAAATAAAGCTCAGATCTCTTTTCTGTTATAGCTCAATTTCACTATGAAGATCTTGGGGGTCCCCATTACTGTTTATGACTTACTGTTTGTGCAGCATTAAAAGGTCAAACTGGACAAATAACTTGTGAAAAAACAAACAAATGGCCTAAAGATGCTTTTTTCCCATGATTTCTAAATGCAAGGTAAACATATCATTCTCTCTGAAGTGACTTCTTGCACACACAAACACTTCTCGGCATTATACATGCTTAGTTATGGCCTAACATATTAAAAAGTCACCCAGTAAGTCTCACAGATGTATGAGAACAGAGTATATTTTTTCTGTGCGTGTGCTTGTGGGAGACACTGAGTGCGCTCTGATTAAACGGATCAAGGGGGCCAGATTTAACAGTGTGTTTCTCCTGATGTTGCGGCACCGGCCTCTTAACCACATTTTTCACCTCTTTCCTTTATTTAGGTATTTATTTATTTATTTCATGACACTCCACAGGAAGTATTTCATGACTATCACTGGTACAGAAAGATGAATATTAGAAATAGCCTTTGTCTGATGGATGACCATCTTCATTTGAAATCCTAGAATATCCTTTTGTTGGTACTGGCGATGGAACAATGCAGTTAAATTCCTTTGTGCATGAATAATTCTTTTTGTGCCTTTCGGGACATTGTAATATAGCCCTCTTTCTCAAACAGTTGTGAGCTAAATGGAATTGGAATGAAGCACAGTGTTTGGGAGTCAGTGTTCTCCCATTTCTGATGACCGATGGCAGAAGAGAGATGAAAAGCCTAATGTAAAAAGCCGTGCCTCTGCTTCTTTTCCTCCCCACCTCCTCTACTCTCTGCTTTCCTCCCTTCTCACCTAAGCTGCAGTGGATCTTTTCAGTGTCATAAAAGAATGCAGATGGGTCTGCCAGTCCTGTTCATATACACAGCAAATAGATGGGGAAAACATGCAGCCACATATTCCGCCTCTTCTTCTCCCTGCCATTCATTCCACCCTCATCCTTATTTCCATTCCCACTTTTTTCCCACCTTCTTTCTAAGTTATGGTAGTGTACTTCATCAGGGAAGTACCAACAACCCACACAGTTTTGGCTGATTGAGCATGCTAAGAGCTTTGAGCTTTGGGGATTCTGAATTATTTTATGCTACTTTGTGTTATTTGTGATGATGAAGCCCTGGATGGTGGCTGGATGAATGGGTTTAAGAATTTCACTCTGTGCAGCAAGGATACCCATCATTTGTCAAGCAAGCTGCATTCCGCTATCCATCAAAGGCAATGCTATCCATTAACTTGAATGTCGGTGAAAAGTTTACTTGTACACCAGCTGGATGCTATACATTCTGAGTCAGTCATAAACAGAAAATTGGTTTGTTCTTTGGACATTTTGCTACCAAACTCTAGGATTTTCTTTTTTCCTTCTCTGTAGTTAAATTGACCAGATTTTATATTTTAAAAAAATCGACTTTTTAGGTCTGTGTTGCTCAGTTAGTGGTCCCATTTGGACTAATAGTTACATTTATTTTTTCCCTGTATCCTTCACACCTCTGTGCCTCACGCCTCCTCTTATGCTGTCAGCACACATTCACAGTATCTCTAATTGAGTTTTTGGACAGCCTGCCCGGTC
>NW_005187425.1:2681972-2690948 GCF_000239375.1 Pundamilia nyererei
CCCCCCCCCCACTCCCCATCACATAGACACACAGCCTCATCCCATTCCACTCCGACACTCACCAAAACATGTTAAGATCAAATGAACATCTAAGGTCATAGCAGCTACTAAGGGTTAATGATGTGGAGACCGGGATTGGATTTTTTAATTCACACTCTGGGCAGATAAATACCCTCAACCCATGCGAGTCCCATCCTTCCACTGATGACTCATACACTTTGCAAACAGCCTGTTTATTTAAAGTGCTTAATATGAATACATTTGCCTGTAATTTGACTTGGCTTGGGTTAGACCTGTCATTATCTGACACTGTCTACATCGCCAGGATCAATAGGCTGTTAATAGGAGCACATCTAAATTCATGGCATAATGGCATGAATTATCCTCTAGTACAGAGGCTTAGTTCAAGTTAGAGGTAATTCACAGTGAAGTGGCACATTCCTGTGAATTACATTTCTCATTTTTATCAGTTCTAAATCTCTTAATGTAGTAGGATTTTTCTTTACTTGGTATAACTCTTACATGGGTTTTCTTCAGTATGCTGCTTTATAACTTATATAGAGAGCCAGAGGTTTTAATCCACTGACCCTGAATGATAGAATTCATCTAAATAAACACTTGAAACTGCAGGTTTCTCGGTGTATTTGTTAGTTTCAGTTCAAAGGGATAGTCATTAATGCTTTTTTTCTGTATTAGACTTGCCATTCAGCATAGAAGCTTTATCAGCCCAGCAGGTATTTCAGGGTATTTCAAAACCTATTTACTGCATGTGAAATCAGCTATGGTTTCAGTATATGTAACTTTGCTGAAAAACCTGTCTCAAAAGCAAAGGCCAAAGAAAATTCCAAGTACCCTGTGGAGTAAACAAACATACATTGTTATTCATCAAAACGTTTGTTTGTGTATTCACTATCGCCACTGCAGAGCTGATTGTTTGTGCATTTTAAACACAAACACAATGTATGTCTCTTTTGCTTGCTACGACCACAAGCCAGTACTAAGCCTGTAAAAACAAGGAGGGGCCTGCTCGAGATCTGGTGATTTTAAAAATTAGATCGATCAGCTGATTCTTTTTCTTCTTTCAAACACACAAAACATAAACAGATTTTCCTAGCATTTTTTTTTTGTTTTTTTGTCAGTAGAGCCCAATATGTTGGCCGATATTAGCTATTAGGGCTGCACGATTTTGCATAAAATGAGAATCATGATTTTTTTTGGCTTAGAATTGAGATCACGATTCTCTCACGATTTTCTTTTCCAATATAAATATTTATTGCACTTATTAACTGCACATCAACTTCGTAACAGTTGAGACAGAACATAAAAACAATAAATAAACATAACAAAACAATAAATGTCTCACATTTTGTCCTTGAAGCAAAATGTTGTACTGCTTGTAATTCCACCTCCACCGTTGCTCGACACTGCGTGTATAGAACAGGTAGTGCAACATTTGAAAAATAGTTGCGGGATGGCACTGTGTAGCGTTTGTCTAGGGTGTTGATAATTTTCATAAATCCCTCGCTTTGCACAGTGTTGATGGGAGCCATATCTTTGGTCAGGTGATAAGTGATAGCCTCTGTAATTTCTTTGTGCCTCTGGGAGTTCGACGGGTATGGGGAAGCGCTGTTCCCGTTGGTGATGTTTGGGTGGTTGACCGGGACGGATTTTCTCCTGTCACTTTCTTGGCCTTACAGCTTCGTCTCTCCGTTTTTTTCCCCTGCCAGCTGGCTTCTGTATCACGTGGTATAAGGCTCCACCCTTGTCATTTGCTGAGCAGGAAGAGTGAGCGCTTGTTTTCATGCAGATTATGTCCCAGATCAAAATGCGGTCGGTACAATCGTCATCTTTTTTTCTTTTTTTAAAAAAAATCGTTGTCATTTGGAAATGAGATCACACATAAGTATGAATTGAGATCGCGATTTTCTAACGATTAATTGTGCAGCCCTATTAGCTATGCACTGCTATATCAGTATCGGCATTTATAAAAGCCCACAAATTATAATTTAAAAAGTAGAGACAGGAGAAACACCCTTCAACTGTGTTATGAGTGTTGATGTTGGATAATTTGTCCACTAGAGGGCACTCTCCAACTTCACTGTTGGCAATATGAGTTTGGAACGTTACAAACACAACAACCAGCTGATATATAAGCAAATAATCCGCAATATTTTTCGACAATTTCTTAAGGAAATCTGTTTGTGTTGTTTGGGACTGACAGAAACAATTATTGGCAGATATATCAAAATATCGGCATTGATAATAAAAATCCTTTATCGGTCGTAACAGTAACTCATGGCAAATCGCAGATTACCCCTTTATGCTGGTTGTTGTGTTTATACATGTAGCATTACATGATATGCATTACGCTGTTATTATGCTGATCCCAATGTATTGACATATAGTTAATACTGGCATAGTGGTGAAATTCGCAGTGTTTTTTTTTTTTACTTTACTTTTTATTATTCTTAAAGCGAAAATGTGCCAGTCCAAACATCACAAATGCTTAAGTCTTGTTGTCTTTTGACATGAGAGTGTGTGGCAGCTTTCCTTTTGAGATTTCGTGGTACTGACCTTTGAATTTATATTTGGATCACAGATTGTGCCTCTAAAGAGCTTAACTGTCTCACATTCATGCGGTTTTTTGGAAGGTCGCAAAGACCTGTTCTGCCATCACTGCTGATTAATCTGAAAACAAAAATTGAATGACTCTTAAATCAGTCTAAAAATTGGCTCTGACGGTGTAGATATTGTCTCGGTGTGGACCACTTCAGAGAGAAGAAGATTTAACAAATGTGCGAGAGTGAGAATGCCTTGGCAAATTTTCAAGGCCTTGTTCAATGTCTTGTTTCCTGGAAGCAATACACAGCAAATATCTATCATGCAGACAATTTGCAATATTTTTAACTTCACGAAGCAGATCACATGCAATGTGTTCAAAATGTGTCACTGACAGCAAAGCAAACGCCACAGTTGAAAGTTTTACTTTTTGCTCTCAGTGAATGAAGTGAAACCAATTTAGATCTCAGGTTTAAGTTCTCTGATTTCAACGTGGAATCTCTTTATTCTCTTCCAAGCTTTTAAAAGTTATGTCCCGTAGTTCATTTTATCTGCCCTTTATTTCATGCTGTTTGCTCTCAGTTCTCAGTCTCTCTGCCTCATTTTCATTTCCAACCCTCAACTCTTTCCTTCCTTTAAAGCCTCATGGGCTTTATAGTGGCTGCTTCTCTTCCATCTGTTTCCCAATCAATTTGTTCTCATTTCCTGCCAATTGGTCCACCTCCATGGGCTAAGGCTCATTTAACAGGAAGCATCGCATGTTGAGATCATCAGCTGTAGTTATGGTGATCAGCCTGTGGACCTTTTGCCGTCAGGGAAGCTTGCCTGGATTTTAGCCATTTGTTTGAAGTTTTGAATGGAGCCCTTTACAAGACCACTGTATGTGTTTGTGTGAGGACATGACAGTGTTTAAGCAGATGGTTCACAATTTCACTCATTTTAACAGCGTGAAATTTTAATGAAGAAAACATTGTGCCTGTGGTCAGGCTGCTGTCAAGGTTTCTGTGGTTTGACATAGGAACCTTTTTTCTTGTTAGCCCGATTTAACAATCTGTTATTTGTTTGATGTGTCATGGAAAGACAACTGACAGAAGACTGCCAATCATATTTATGTTCAACGTGTGTAAAACAAAACTTCCTCACAGTGCTGTGAATTTGACTCCCTATTAGTTTATTGCAGCTTTCTTAAACGCGGATATCTATTATCACTATCATGCATTTTTTTTAAAGACTGCCACAACGGCGCCTCTCTAATCTCTTTAGGCATTAATGTCTCACCCATACAGTATTACTGTTGGGACTGCTGCTGTCCTTCACAAAGCCAATCTGGAATTCGTGTGCTTCTCTGAGCAGAGAAAACAGAAGGCTTACAAAAAAATCCTCATTGTCCTCACTGATATGTCAGAAAGATTTTCTTTTTTCTTCCCCTCTCATAAATTTTAAAGCAAGCTTTAGCTCACAAAGTGGTGACTGAGTGTTGATCGGGAGAAGGCAGAGCAGCTCTGCTGGCCAGCCAGCTGCACACATATTAAACTTGTAACTATGAGTTTCAGAAGACACTGAGGAAAAGTGTGTGGAATGTGTGCAGTCTGCATAGTCCAGTTAAGGTCTTATTATCTTGGTTAAGCCGTTTTCAGCCGTCTTTGATGGCCTACAAATTAGTTTTCCAGTTCATATGCATAAACCAATTAACAGATGATCCGTGTCCACCTTTGTGGCATGACAGCTCTTTTAACTTAGGAGTATTGTCCTTGCAGTAGCTCATCTACCCCACATTTAAATCCTAGTGCATTTTAAATATTATAAAGTGCACTTTTTAGGAAGATAAACATCTATACTATGCTTATACTAGCACACACTATATACCATGTGTATGTTGTCTATCATCTTTATGGCAAGCTAAGACAACCTTAATGTAGTTTAATGACATTACCGCTGTATATAATACACAATACAGAGCTGTAGTGTCTGTCTGCTGCTCATGAAGTAGCCAGTCTTATCAGTGGGAGCAGATGGAGAGCGTCCAAGTGAGAGGCTCAGTCTGGCTCCATGTATGTCATAAGTAAGAGGATGACCTTGGCTGAATCTCAACTGCAGTTCAACCATAAGAAACAGACTGTTTCTTTCTGTCTTTCTGTGGATGTCTATGTTTCTGCCACTCTCACAGGCACATTCATACAAACTGCTTTGCTCCTACACATTCCCATATGCAGTGTTACAGCTGAAGACAATATATACTCCTCCATACATTTATAACACGCTCACTGAGGCTCTTGCAGACCCTTGCATGCAGAAACTGAGTCATTTGTAGCATTTATCGCAGTAGAGTAAACATTTTTTTTTCTTTAGTGAAGTTTGAACCCTATTTTCTATCATGCCCCAGCAAAACTCGAGGCTCTTAAATTAACCCAACACTGACTATTTGACTTAAATATAAATCCTAAAACACATTTATCAAGGGCAGTTTTACTAGGGCCTGTGCAGTTGCTCTCACTTTTCTGCTCTCACAGTTTAGGATAAACATTCAGTGAAAAGTGATATGAATGGATTTTTGGCCGATAAAATTGAAGAGGGCTGCTTGTAGATTTATATTGGACCAAAGCTGGGTGAGATAAGAGGCTCAGTTTTGGAAAAAGAGAGATATGAGACTTTGAGTGGGGGGGGGAGCTGCTACTATAGGTATTAACCTAACCCAACTACTGCATGTCTTTGTACTGTGGGAGGAAGTAACTGAAAAGAATGGTGGAGTTGAGCGAAATTCAGGACTTTCTTGCTGCGAGGCAACAGTGCCAAACACCACCCCAAACACTTATCTGCTGGCTAAAATCACAGCTCTGATACTGTAGCATGGGCATATAGTACTGATACTATAGTACTCTAATACTTGGGAGATAAAAATGAATTGACATGTCTGGGTTTGTAATTACATTTTCTCACATAATTTTTTGGACAATATGCGGTGAACTTTTGATTGCTGACTGCTGCACATGTTTTCTTGCAACTGTTTAACGAAATGCACGTCAACTTTGTATTTTCAAGCTCATATATTTCTCGTGTTTGAATCGTGAACTAATGCTAAGTCGGTTACATTTTTCTTTTTAACCAGCTGGAGCAACACAACAAGACCAGAGAGCAGAGATCAGGAAAAATGTTGTCAGGTCTTTTTTATTCTATTTGGCGATTAATGCCTGCGCCTGGTGTATGAATGCTCAATCTCCAATACAACATGAGCTTCTTTTCAAAGGGCCCACAGTTGCATTTTGAACATGAACGATTCAGTTTCCTCCTTCAGAACAGTTTTAATTCAAACTATGAACTAAAACTTATATAATTACTTGACCTTTTATCTGTTACTTTAAAGCAGTGCCCTTCACATGTACCGTATAAAACATCTCTGTAACAGAGTACTAATGAGCTATTGTACGTCGACATTCTCATATCTGGATAATTACCATTTCACATTATTGTGGGAAAAGCCCCCTCATTCATTGGGTATTTCTTATAAACTGAGACTCAGATCAAGTCTTGTTACAGATTTAAAGTGGAAACTTGAAAATGGTAATTGTCTCGTTCGGTCTCACTTGAGAACGCCTCTGCAGACTCTGCTAAACTGTGAAGCAGATAGGCCAAGCACGGTCATTGGTATTAGGATGAAATACTCCATGTTGTTAAAATGTCTCATTTTAAATCCTACAAAACAATTGTTCATTTGTATTTAAATTTGCCTGTTTTCACTTTAGTGCTCATGCAGCCACTGAAAATGTCAGTGTTACTAAAAAAAGAAGTCACTGTAGAGAGTCGTCCTTGCTTAGAAATGTCATGCAACTTCCCATTAGAAAGGAAATATTTCCTCGATTGACCTTTGAGGTGTAATTTGTATGTAACACGAAAATGAGACCGGTATGCTCATTTATTTCACAATGCTGGAGGTGTTTGTGAATTGTTTGAATATTAGTATCAAGCCCGTGCCTTGGCCTTCTTCCTCTCCGTAACCCTTTTTCATTTACTCATCCAAGCCAGCTATGACTTCCGTTTTTAATAAATGTTTTTTCAGTGTGGGAACCGCTCCATTACTTCTGATTATTTGTAATGGCAAGCTCATTCTTTTATAGTACATTCACTTGAAGACTGTTTTAATGAGCTCTCAGAAGGTCTGCTTCCTTAGCCTGTGGCTAGATCCAGTTATGTACAGCAAGCAACTCTACTAGACCAAGACTATATAAGGCATGAACACTTCCCTAGACATGAAGACATGCCATTCTTCCCTTTGACAGATATTATCCAGTGGGGAATGGTAGCCACACGATTTGAGTAGATCCTTGATTGTAACATATTGCATAAATAAAACATAAAGAAATATTTTAGCATTGCAGGGGATGTCAAGCTATTTTGGAGGGCAATATGAGCTATTTGGCTGCATTATATGCTTAGTTACAGAATAAAGACATTTGGCTTTATTTTTAAAGCTGAAATGTTTAATTTCTGGAGACAAATACTGGTCATTTGTGACCGAACTGAAATTAATATTACAGACTATCCACCTGTTAATGATTGACCTTCAGATGAAAAGCTACAAGACGTGCTATACGTGTTTCACTTCCTAATTTGGACACGTGTGTTTTTAACACATTATCTTGTTTCCTGTCCTTATTTCTGCCCCCTGCTCCCTGTCTGCCTTCCAGACGCCATGATCCGGCTGGAGGAGGATAATCGTGCACCCCCAGTACACAGCATGGACACCAAAAGGCACTCTGCTGAAAGGTGACCTCCAGGAATTTCACCTCCACAAATTATTTGGTGAGTTAAAAGTGAGAGAATCTCCTGTTGGCCCATGACACCATCTTCCCCCCGTGTTAGCTGACCTGCTGCTTAATGCAAAAGTTTGTTTTAGACATTTAAATGAAGTCCTCTAAAACAGAAGACATAAAATTTTTTTACAGTTTTATATTTGCTACCTTTTTAGGAAAAAAGCTCAGCATGGATTTATGGTTTTTTTGTTGATTTTTTTTCTAGCACCATAAAGCGCTGATTGAATGAGCTATGCTTACAATTGTTCCTTTTGGTCTGCAAAAAAGGTTTAAGTGCAAAAAAAATGTCATTTCCCAATTAAAATTGTATATTTTTCTTTTATGACTAAATCTGTTTTTTCTTTTAGTATCATTTAGAAAAAGAGACACAATGCAGGTTGTATTAGTGTGTGTGAGCACTCCTCCTGCAGCTCTTTCCTCCCCCTGAGCGTTTTAAGTCCTTCTGAGCAAATGAGCATAGCCATATGGCTTATACTTATTCTTTTGGCAGCCCTCTACTCAACCCATTTCACCAGTGGTCTCACTTCCTGTGTGAACTTATTATACAGTTAGGTCTATAATTTGTTGAACAGAGACAGAATTTTTGTAGTTTTGCCTCTGTACACTAGTGTTTAGCCGTTAGCTTTAATTCAGGGGGTTTTACAAAAAAGACCTGCATTCACTGTTTATTCATTAGAGCCACTTTATGCATAGTCTCCTGTTTTTAGAGGCTCAAAACTAACTAACTGTCACTATGCTTTGGGTCATTATCACTATTTGCACTGTGAAATGCTGTCTGATCAGTTTTGCAACATTTGTCTGAATCTGAGGAGAGAGTATAGCCCTCTACACTCCAAGATTCATCCTGCTGCTTCTATCAATAGTAACAGCATTAATAGACACTAGTGACCCGCTTCCACTGGCAGCCATACATGCCCATGCCATAACATTGCCTCGATTATGTTTGACAGATATTGTGGTATGCTTTGGATCACAAGCAGTTTGTGTCTTCCTCGATCTCTTCCCTTCATTCTGGTACAAGTTAATCTGCCCAGAGATTTCTTTTCAGAAATGTCTTTCTTTTCCTTGAGTATAACCAGTGGTTTGCTGCTTGTTGTAAACTCTGTATTTACATTCACGAAGGTGCCTCTTTATTGCTCACTCTGACAAGGACGTTCCTACTTCCCCTGGAGTTCCCCTGCCCTTTGACTTGATTAGATGTTGTAAATTTGTTTGACTTAACCATAAAATAATTCTGTTATTTTCTACTGTGGTTGCCTTCTTTGGTTTTTTGGGCTTTTTGGTATTGCGGAGTTGGCCAGTGCGTTCATTCTTTTTAAGAATTTACCAAGTTATTGATTTGGCTATGCCTAAAATATTTGGTATTTATCTGATTTGTTTAAATTTGTTGTCGTTTTTTTTCTTTCAGCCTAATGAAGGCCTTCCTCACTTGCACCAACATCTACTTGGGACTCATATTTAAAATTGTAGTGATAAAATATAAAAGGCAATTCTGAAAATGGGCCACTATGTACAGGGAGTGCAGAATTATTAGGCAAGTTGTATTTTTGAGGAATAATTTTATTATTGAACAACAACCATGTTCTCAATGAACCCAAAAAACTCATTA
>NW_005187425.1:2692910-2696571 GCF_000239375.1 Pundamilia nyererei
ATTACAGAGATGCACATCACCTAATATGCTTAATTGGTAGTAGGCTTTCGAGCCTATACAGCTTGGAGTAAGACAACATGCATGAAGAGGATGATCTGGACAAAATACTCATTTGCCTAATAATTCTGCACTCCCTGTATAACATTTTTTCCAATTCCTAAACAGCTGCAGAAGTTTTGTAAAACATCTTGAATTAAAGCTGGAAGGTTGCACTTCAATCACATCTTAGTGGTTTGATTTAAAACCCATGTGTGGTGGTGTACAGAGGCTCATAGCTGACTATGAGAATGTTACAGTACCATGCTGATGGTAGAATTTAGCTCAAAGCATCATTTCCACAAAGTACAGCCCCCCACATCTGCTACTTGAGTTCTTATTTTCTAGTTTATCAAAAGTGTCACCTCTTGTAGATTTTAGTTAAAAGAAATCATGTGTGCAGATGACTTCTCATGAGGTAAAGGGGTATAATGAAGTGGTAGGAGAACTCTTTCTTCCAGTCAATCAAAACAGCATGATCCGGTATTATCCTGCAAGCCTGCCTGGGAAGGCTCTGATTAGTCCTGCCTGAGGAGCTACATTAATATGAGTCTAATAGCCATGGATAAAACTGACTTTAATTCCTGAACAGTTAATAAAAATGCAATTAAAACACTTTGAATAAAAGCTGAAAGTCGTCACTTCGATCACATCTGGATTGTGTGCGATTTAAAGTCAACTGTTGTGGCGTACAAAGGCGGAACTACAAAAACCGAGCCTTTCCTGGATAAATTATTATTCATGCACTCAGCTAATTCAATCTGAAAAGACCTGTGATTGGCTGAAGTCTCCTGTCACAGCCTAGACCTTCAAAAACCTGAAAGCCGATCCCATTATCTTTCTCAGACCAACTGCATTGCAATACAATATAAGGTCATAATGAATTTTTAAATCCTAGTGACACCAAATTTTATTACCAACCAGTTACTAACAATCATGCAATTCATTAAAACATTTAAACTTACCAGCTTTGTTGCTAAATGTTTTCAGCTGCTGATTAAAACACAGTTGGTGCTTGTTAATAGGATCAATATATTTTTGGTTTTGGCATTTTTGTGGGCTATTATAACAACTATGACAAGATGATTATTCAAAACTATTTGTCCAAATTTGAAAAAATATATCTAATCGTTGAAATCTCTGTAGACTACTAAATTTAAACTACCCATGTTTAATATGATGGTGAAGTGCGCTTGATCTTAATGTAGATGCACAATCAAGACACTTTGCTTTTGTGAAGGCCCATGTAGGGTAGCAGTTCTCAGTGGCAGTTGCTCAACATCTGTAAGTTATTATCTGCAAAAACAAAATATCAGCACACACAAGACAGTAAAAAATAATCAGCTGTAATAATAATGACATTTAGCAGATGACAACAACCACAATGCAAAAACACAAATGCTGCTACCAATACTTAGATGTACAATAATAAATGTGATGCTTAATAATGTGCAATGTGAATAGGCAGCATTGCTTGGGAAAAGCAGTATACGTGTGATTTAATTGGATCAAGATTTGCTTTTAAAAAAAGAACCCCAAAAATATTGTTAAAGGCAAAGTACAAGTGTCACAAAGAGGGCGACAGGCTGTCACTTGACAAATGAAATGAATATTTGTGTTGGATTCATAAGTGGAGAGGCTGGTATTTCGGTTGTGTGGTCTCAAGTTACATTAGTGATAATTATTTCTGTTATTTATTCTTTGCTAATAGCAAACACTTCTGCAAAAAAATGCTAAGGAAGTAGCATTTTAGGTAGGTCGCATTATAATAATAAGCTTGTTCGGTCTTCATGTTGAAGTATCAGTAGTGCGAGATATTGATCCCCAAGTTGCTCCTGGTGTGTGTGCGTGTCACAATAAAAAAGTGCTGTATAAAAGTGTAAACGGGGGTTGTAGTCGAAAGCCTATTGCTCAGAGTAAAAAACATGCTATATAAGTACCAGTTCCTTTATCATCAGTGTATTATTTTAACTATGTATGTGCTGCTTTATCTATTCACTGACTTCAAACTGGTGATAAAACCTTTGAATTACAGTAGCTTGTGACCTGACATTAGAAAAGATCTTGAGTAAGTCTTGTTGTTTTGTAAATAAAGACAAAAAATTTAAAAAGAATATGATAAAAAAACTATAAAAGTAATGAAGTCCAACCCCTGAGTATAAATTACATAGGGATGATAGGTTGTGATAATATTATTTATTTGGTGCATAGTGCTGCAGAACTTTTTCTGATAAAATATAACCTCATCTTCTCCTGAAAAGTTTGCATCAAATGATGTAGCCTTGGGTGAGGTTGACTCTTAATGGAAATCTGGTCTCTCACTGAACCAATGATTGATATCAGACTTGCATTCATTTGACAGTAGATACCTCAGGCTACAATCCATGCAATCGCTATAAGTGAAATAAACACACACAAAAAACACCCCAAAAAACATGAAAAATCAAGCAAACATTAAAAAAAGCATTAATTGGCCAAAGGCAAGGCTCATTTATCACTAATGAAATGGTGCATGCATGCAGTGTAAATGCTATGAAGAGTTCAGTGGGTTTACAGTGGGTTTGTCACCAAGCAGCACATCTGTGAGGGTGGTTCCAACAGCAAATGTGGTTAAAAGCACTCAAGCACTGGATAGGATTCAGTCAGCGTGCATTTAATTTGGGTTTGGAGTAACAGGAGGCATGGACGTGGTTATACAAGAGATATGGACAAACACATTTGTGACTGTGTAGGAAGGCACAGATAAACCATTTCTGTCACCTCATTTCTTAGAATATCATTACCTGTCTAAAGTAATGTGTTTGTCTCAGTTTGTTTCATTTCATCCATCTCAGCCATTTGTCTCTTTGTTAGATTTTATTGGACATGCACAATCTATGGTGGCAGATTGTAATCACTATGGTTTAAAGTGCTTTGAGTTTTGTTTATCCAAAACCAGTAATTTAAAAGGTCACTGGGGGATTAAAAAAAAAAAAAGCTTCATTGAAATTCAAGAAAGCTTCAGATATGTACCCTATACTAACTGGTCACCTGACAAAATCAGTTTTCTAGCAAAAGAATTTACAAAAGTTGGATTGTTTCATTGTTTTTAACTTTATTCGCAGGCAATGTCCTTTGTCATAAGACCTGAGCAGTAATTATTGCTTCACCAATATATGCTCTACAAGAACACCTTAAGATAAATGACAGAACATATTAAATAATTAATTCGTAATAAATGAATTATTTGGTTATTTCTTTTTGTTGTATAGCATATCAATCAATTATCTTTACGAAAATGTACCATTGATTCCATTTTTGAAGCCACACTATATATATTTATTTCGTTTCTGGCGTAATCTATCCACCATGTGTTGTTGCATATCCTAACTTGATCTGGGGAACTGATGAAGCATTTGTGAGAACAAAAGGTGAATTATAGTTAGGGAAACCATTCCATTGGGACTTCATTAGCTAGTGGGCTCTGTACTACAATACTTCAAACATTATAAAAACCTATTTGGTATTCAGCTGCAGTTCTCAGGGGCTCGTATTTGCAATTAAAGAATAATCTCTCACTAAGTTAAGAGTTAGGAAATCTCTAATAACACACACACACACACACACACACACACACACACACACA
>NW_005187425.1:2696591-2737220 GCF_000239375.1 Pundamilia nyererei
ACACACACACACACACACACACACACACACACACACACACACTTGTGCTAAACTCTGTCCACACAAAGATTTGATGATACTTGGCGACAGTAGGATTAGGGCATTTTGAAACACTGTAGTGATTGTTGTTTTCACTTTGCTTGAAAACTCTTTATCTCTGGCAAATGAGGAGCCCATTTTTCCTTAACAGTGTATCTGTGTATATAAATGCAAATGATGCCATCCAAGTGGATGGAATTCAATTTAAATAATGATCCGATACATTTCAAAGTGCTGTTTTTGAAATTGGCTCTCTTGGGACCGGACAGCTTGGAAAGGACTTCGCCAGCCTTTTTGTCCCCAACACTGAAAGTCAAATACCAATCACATCACTTGAGAAACACAATAACTCTGCTAAATCATGTTGCAACAGAAGCATGGAAACTGCTTTTTTAATTTCTACTATTTACCTGTCACTTTGTATATATGCACTGGAATACTTACTCTGCATTTTTATGTTCAATTAAATTTTCAGTTGTATTTATACAACGCCAAATCACAACAACAGTCGCCTCAAGGCGCTTTATATTGTAAGGTAGACCCTACAATAATACATACAGAGAAAAACCCAACAATCATGTGACCCCCTAGGAGCAAGCACTTTGGAAAAAGTGTGAAGGAAAAACTCAGTTTTAACAGGAAGAAACCTCCGGCAGAACCAGGCTCAGGGAGGGGCAGCTATCTGCGGTGACTGGTAGCGGAAAGCGAAGGAAGAGCCCGAGAGGTCTATTAACGCATAGTGAGTGAGAAAGGTAACTGAAAAAGATGTTATTATTAATTAATCAGAACGTATTAAACCAGACCACAATATAGTAAAAACAAGAAAGCAAACATAAAAACCCAACACATATTTGGGTTATATGTATTGTCTGCTTTAGAGGACACTGAGATGGAGTGTCCCTGTTGGTATGAGGTGAAGCCCCAGGGGACAGATTAAAGAAGCTGGCATGGTACATAAGCAAAGGCTTAGAGGTGCATGTTGAGCCTGAGTGCTGTATCATTCCCAGTTAAGTGTACTACAGCAGAGTGATTGGCTTCTTTTTTTTGGATGCATGTAACGTTTTTTTTTTTTTAATCTCCTATTATGTTTATTGCCTAACCCTAACCCAGTAACTCATCCACTGAGGTTTTAGTCGATTATGGCACCTAGCATGATGCACGTAATGAGTCCTTTTTGGTTTCCAGCCATATTGCATAACCCTTTAGCCAAGTCCCATTCCTGCACTTTACCACTTCATTCACTGATTGCTTTGTCCAAATCCAGCTTTGGCTCCAATTACTGCCTCTTTCTGTCAATATGTTTGCCCCACAGAGATTTGTGATTTCAGTGTAGTGTTTTTTTCTATTTCAAAAAGATCTCAAGTCTTATGCCTTCAATAATCTTGTAAACCTGTTTAGAAGCTGTTTGGCTGGTTATTATGATTTTCAGGCACTTTTTCCATTAGATAAAAAGATTTCATTATCACCTTCTTGTTATCCTAAGCCTTATATTACTTGTCTTACAGCTATACTCTCACTCAGTACATTTGATGGAGGTACAGTAGTGTGCAAAAAGGCTCGAGCCACCTCTAATTTCTTTGCCTTCTGGCTTCCAAATAATCAGATATTCTTGTGTTTCTCGGACGGTCTTTTGAAGTTTCTCTTTAGACATCGGGTGCTTTTTCAGTTAATTTCTATTCAGTCCTTCTACGTGACCTTTTTCAGAAGAATGCTGTTTTTAACTGTTTTTGTTGAGCCACTTATCAGTGGTCATTAAGAACACACAACACCGTCCATTCGAGTATAAAAAAAGACACATAACTCAAGATATGGACCAGTGGTGAGTCTGCACGTAACATGCAGCATTTTTTACTGAGAGTATAAAATGTGTTCTAAAATCAAAAGAGCATTCTCAAAGATGAAAATGGCATATTTCAGCATGGTGTATATTGGCAAGTGAAGAACAAAAGAAGAAGGACCAGGCCTAGAAACTAGAACTTTTAGTAGCAGGTGAACAGTATTTGAAAGTTATGTCCTTCATAAAAAAAATACAAAAGACCTGCCACAGGACCTAAGAGATCCATCTGAGCCCTCTATTGATCGATCAACTGTTAGCCAAAGCCTCCACGGAAATGGTCTCAGTGCAAGGATGACTGTCAAGAACTCTTTCTTCAGAAAGGGAAACTGAGAGAAAATGCCGAGGATGGCCAAATTACACAAGAAGTGGACTGGAAATCAGTGGCAATGGATCTTATAGAGTAATGAATCCAAATTAGAAATTTTTGTTCAAACCTTTGTACAGTGGAGGTGAGGAGAGAGATACAACAGTAAGTCTCTACAGCCATCTGTAAAACACAGTGGAAGCTCTGTAATGGTTTTGGCTGAATTTCAGCCAGTGGTGTTGGGAATCATTTCAAGATACCAGGAATGATTAACACAGAAAAATACAGTCATATTTTAAACCAACGGGCAATACCATCTGGAAAGCATCTGATTGGCAACAGCTTCATTTATCAGCTTGACAATGATACTAAACACACTGTCATTGCAGTAAATCAAGACTGGATAAAAAACACACACACAATCAAACACTATTTGTCATGGACTGGCCTCCCAAGAGCCTGGACCTAAACATTATCTAGGAAATTTAAGGATAATTTTGACTGAGAAAGGAAAAAAGGGCAGCCAACATCCAAAGAAGAGCGTCCTTCAAGTATGAAGTTTAATACAAAGTGTCACAGCTGTCCTCACAGTTTTCCTTTGCAATACCCACCAGCTTTCTGTGAAAGTCTGAGCTATTTTATGTGCGTCTTTTACTTTTTGAAAAATGTTTCTTATCTCCTGTACTGACTAGACTAGAAAAGGAAACATACCAAAACGACACTTTTATCTGAACATGCCTGTGAAGGTTCTCAGTCATCCAGGTCATCGTAGTCAAAGGAGCTTGCAAAGAAAAGCGTCTGGACTTCTTTAAGTTACTTGAAGAAGTTTCACCTCTCATCCGAGAAGCTTCTTCAGTTCTAAGGTCAAATGGTGGAGAGTCCCAGATATAAACCTAGTGGGAGTGACCCCCCACAGAGGGACAAAAGGACCCCCTGATGATCCTCTAATCGCCTGAGCCAAGGTGTGAAACTGGGTGTGGGTCCCAATCAGCCAGAGTTTCGGGTGAGTTCATTGTGAAACCTGGCCCCACCTTATCATGCGAATTCCTGAGATCAGATGGCCCAGGATGTGAGTGGGCGTTAAGGCGTCTGGGAAGGGATCTCAAAACTGGATTATAGATGGCAGAGAGTTGGTGTTGTAAACCACCGCCTCTGTTCAAAGATGGTCGCTCACAGTGGACATAAATGGCTTCTTTCACTCCTCTTTCAAACCATCTGTCCTCTCTGTCCAAAATGTGAACATTGGCATCCTCGAAAGAGTGACCTTTATCCTTAAGATGCAGATGGACTGCTGAGTCTTGTCCTGTGGAGGTGGCTCTTCTGTGTTGTGCCATGTGCTTGTGAAGTGGCTGTTTGGTCTCTCCAGTGTAGAGGTCTGGGCATTCCTCGCTGCACTGTACAGCATACACCACATTTATATCTGAGACTCTCCACCATTTGACCTTAGAACTGAAGAAGCTTCTTGGATGAGAGCTGAAACGTCTTCAAGTAACTTAAAGAAGTCCAGACGCTTTTTTTTGCAAGCTCCTTTGACTTTTATCTGAACAATCTTGAACTTTAGTGTGGAAGAAATGTCCCTTGCATGCTCCTAGTATTTGGTCAGCTGTAGTTATTTGTTACTGCAGCACATGTAGTTTGTAATAAAATAATGGATATAATATATTAAAAAGTCTGAGGATCAGTTTTAAGAAGGTTTTCATCAGTATTTAAATACCTTTTTGTGAGGTATATAACTTTTGGTTAATTGACAGCAGCACAGCTGTCCTCTTTTCTTTTGTCATAGCCACCCACTCTTTTTTTCTGCCCATTCTGTCCAAGTTAAAATTAAAGGGGAAACAGTACAACTATTATCAAACTGAATGAAACTTGAGAAATTTTTTATAAGGTGATTTCTTTTTCAGAAACTCCTTGTCCTGTTTTCCCCTTGTTCTCTTTACACAAAGCTTAAAGCTTTTATGATTCTTCCCATTTCAGTAGCCAGAGCACACAGACTCCCGTACCTACTGGAGACAGTGTCCAGATGTATCTCTCTATCATTTCTCCTGTGGCACAAGTATATTTTTATGCTGGGTTTTTGAGTTGTGCCGTTCTTCAGTCAACAAGTCATTCTGTAGGCAGTGAATGCATTGACAGTACCAATGCTTTAACATCTGCACACATTTGAAATATTTAATAGATCCTGTACACTGTAACCTTTCAGTAGACACTCCAGGAATTTTAATAGATACCTTCTACATACTGGCCTTTTGTAAGCTATAGTGTCTGTATAGCTTATAGCTTAACATATTAAAAAAAAACCCAAAGAAACAAACAAACCAACAAACAAACAAAAAAACCCAACTTCAAACTTCTTTTAGTATGAACTTTTTACAGGTTGCAGGTTACCTTGCAGTTGGCTCTAAAATACCTGGTATATTGTTTAGCTTGCTTACATAAAAACATAGTTTAATTTTATTGTAAGTTGTCATTTTAAAATTCTTTTTGTAGTCCCAGTTCTGAAATACACACACAGCAACCATTTTAAAAGCAGTTTAAAGGGCACTTGTACTGGGTGAGAATTACTTCATTCACATTGGAAGTGGTTTTAACAGTAAAAACTACTGAGTGGAACAGGGCAATACAGTTTGTTGATGCACACTGCCGGAATGTATTTGGGAGACGAAAAAGGTGAGTTTCTGAGTTTCAATTAGATTTTCCTTCTTAATCCATTTGGATTATTTTTTCTAACCAAGTGTTTATCTTCATTAATATCAGAGGTCAAAGTGGAATCTGGCAGATAGGTGAATCCAATCCAATGTAGCAGTGCAGCGTGCAGAAAATATTAACCTTACCTAAGCTTTAAATTTCCCAGTTACCATATGTAAGTTAGCTGTCAATACCTTTGAAAATAATCTCTCATCTTCCTCTTTTGTCTTTCATATTTTTCTCTCTGTCTTTGTGAGTGAACTTGTCACACTTGTCATTGGTACAGAGGCTGCATTTCTATCTTGTAAACTGCACAGAAACCATTTGTGTTTAGTGTTAAGCTGTTTGAAACATTTGAAACATTACCTGGCAATTGTAAATTACAAATGCTACGCAGAACCCTGAACTAGATGGTCTAAAATTCCATTACCACAATTTTATTGGCATCTGTAGCATGAACACACCACAGTGATGAAAATAAAATAAAGGATGTGTTGATGGTACCGTATAAGCCCAGCTGTGGGATGACATTATTTTCTTAGTACTGAGTAAGCTTCTCCGTGACGTCAGCTGGAAGCAACACCAGACTGCAACATAAGAGAGATTAACTCACTTGACAATATTAAGCATTACACTTTGTCCTCTGTTTCCCTAATTATAGTGATGGTCTTTACAGATGCTATGCCTGCTGGGATGTGTACAGTATGTGACCTGGCGATGTATGTTTGATCATGTCTTAGATTTCTGCTGCTAGATCAGTACAACTGCCAAGTAAGCATACGTGTTATTACCAGCAACACAACAGCATGGAATCACACCTACTTCAACAACCTGACCTTTTGGTTGGTTATTCAACCATTTCAGTCCAGATATTTTTCATCTCCCAGCATGCTCTCATCCCAGGGTGACAAATACTGCTATTTTGTCGTATGCTGCTGGTATCAAAGAGATATGCACATCCATTTGTGTTGGTGCCTTGAAACACTGGCAATGTAAGACGCCAAGGATAATGATCATCTTCGAGCGAGCAAGTCCAAATTAGGAGGCTGTAGCAGCAGCAGTGAAGTAAGTTACAGGTTTGTCATCCAGGACACTTGTGGTTCATGTCGTGTTTTTGAGCTTTATGTTTCTCACTAGGCTGTCTAGGGAGTAAAATCTACAAATATGGAACTTCGGATCATTAAAAGTGCAAAAATGCAGCTTTTTAAATGGGATGCAAAGGAGTCTTTTGCCAAGATCTCTTTGTGATAGTTTTGGAGTGAAACTCCCTGTTGCCTTAAACCAGGCACCAGCGACTGTGATAACAACAGTGTTTGACTCAATGTGAATGGAAATGGGCTGCTGTGTGTAAGCTACGCATAAATGAAAAAAGTAGGATCCATAATTTATATTTGTGCTTGAGTTTATATTTCTTTGTAATCCACTTGTCTTCATAACTTTTTTGGCAAAAAAAGAAGGAAATAACTGAGCAGGTTTCAAACAGCAATGTTTCTTATCGGTCCAAATATGAACTTCCAGCATCTCTGAAATTACTAATTAAGGGTAAATAGAATTGTCAAAATGAGCACTTTTTTTCTTCCCTTTTCTCTTTTGAACTTGTGTCTTAGGAGTTTAGTTATTTGGTTTACACAACCCCTTAGGAATGTTTCCTCTTCTCATCAGTGATAGAAATCTAGGTATGCATTGTAGCGCCATGGTGATGAATCAGTAAACCTTACCCTGTTTCCTTCCCGGCTTTGTATCATTATGATGAGGAATTATTTCATCTTCCACATTATCTAAGCCACCGATAGATGGGAAAAGTTGAAACTTCTGAGCAAAATATTTAGAGTGCCAATTTGGCACCTTTTCCATTAGCACTTAACTCCTTGTCAAATGCTCAACAGACTTAAACTAATACCAGTGAAGAAGGAAATTCAGCAATGTTCATATGCCAAATTTTATTATGTCTCCCACACATTTTAACATGGTGTGTTACAGCCATGGTATGTCTGGAAGTTCATATTTCCCAATGTTTAAAAAAAACGTCACTTAAATAAAGAAATAATCCGATTTTAGGGGTCAGAGGTCATGGTCACTACTGCCTCACAAAAATCTGTCACTTCATAATTTTTATGAAGTGACAAGGTCAAAGGTCAACTTTATTGTGACATAATATTCTGCAGGAACATTGTCTGACCATTATTAAATGTCATAACTGAGGAACAGAAGGGGAGGTTGACTAGCTGGCAGAACATAGCACTGCGATTGTCAAAGGTTTCAAAGAGAAATCCAAACCGAACACAAGGAATGCCATCTGTTTGTCATTTAAGTCTCAGAGTCAAAGCCGATATAGCACCTTCATCATTCGAAGGTGCCATATCAGCCTGTTCATTGTTCTGTTCAGCTGTTAAGGAAATTCAGCTTTGATTTTGCTTAGTTTACTCTTGGTATTCTTGAGTTAAGCAGAGGTCTGAAAATAAAATTTATATTCTGCAAATCTAAAAACCCAGCACTGTTTTCATTTGGAACTTCCTAACTTTTTCCTTGGATTGAATTTTTCTGTTTCTGTTCCCCTTACACTCCCTTTATTTCTGTTTTGCCAGGCCATCCATTTTATGAAGGGTATCGTTAACAATCTAGTTCTCTTTTATGCATTTTGTGCGGTATAATTCCCAGTATCGCCTATAGAACAAGGGACCTTCATTCCTGTTGAGCAGCCTTTTTCTCCACCTCTGTGCTGCTCTAAGCTGAAATTTACCATCTGTTGAAAACTCACAGGGGCAAAAGCATATTAAAAAATGTTTAATTCCCCTTTTTCCTTGACAGGACAGAAGCTAAGAATCTTTTTATTTTATGTGATGAGGGCACATTGTCACCTTTAACTTTGAAGTTGTTATTCTCTATATTTTTATACCACTAAAACATCCAATTCCTTGTGTGCTTTTCTTTTATCCTCCATTTATTCACTTTCCGATGCTAACGTTTGATTTGTTTCCAACTTCAGCCTCACTTGGAACCAAACCTCTCTTCCATTTTTAGGGGTCAAGGTGTCTGAAGATCTGAATTGATGATTCTGGCTTTAATTAGTATAGCCTGTTTTAGTGATATCAGCAATTCTTTACAGGCTATGCTAATCTGTGCCAGAATCAGCAATGCAATTGGGACGGATGCATTTCTCCATGACGTACATTTAGGCCATTTATTGTACTGCTGTCATTCTCTTAGTTTCTCTTTTTTATTTATTGCTGGTTTTGAGTCAATGCTTTGAAATATAACAGAGCAAAAAAAAAAAAAAGCTCCTTGAGAGGGATGGATACTGGCAAATGCCTTCAGTCAAGGGGCATATCTGCTGATAAGATATAATTTGTAATAACGCGAATGAAAAAGAAAATACTGTTTGGCCTATATGTCATATGTGCTGAAATTAAGTGGCCTTTGCTGTGATCCATTCGGCAACAAGTTGATGAGTGTAAATGTCAAATATTGTGTCAGTATCTCAACCTTCTTATTGGAAAAGGAGGTTCACTGGTGTGAAAAAGTGCAGATAACTCTGACTCCAGTAGCTGCTTCGTTGTGCTGATGTTTTTTCCATTAACCTTGTATGTTAGAGGTGCCTTACCTGCGGTCACTTAATTTAACAAAATGTCTGCCCTTTAAAAAAGCCATTATCCCTGCAGAGTCTCAATTGACCTCTATAATGATAAATGTATAATACTATATCTATTTTTGAATACATACTTGAAGAAAACACTATCTGGAAAGATTTGATAGCATTTATCTGCAATATCACTGTCTGGTTTTTTGTTTTGTTTTTTTCATTTTAAATTATTTGTACTAATCATTTCAAAGTTACAGTCATTCATTTATGTAAAGCTCTCTTAAGGTCCCACCACAACATTACAGTCTGGAGTTTGGCTGAGCTATTGTAAATCTTTCATTAGCCATTCTGCTGTGGTGTGCTTGGGATCATTGTCCTGTTGCATGACATGAAGCAGGACAATGATCAGGACTATCAAGTTCTATCCAGGTGCAAAGCAAGCCCACACCATCATCCCTCCACCACTGTGCTTGACAGTTGATGTGAGGTGAGATGATTGTGCTGTGTTTAGATTTTGACAAATGTGAGCCACATTGTGACCAAACATTTCCTCTTTGAACTTTCCTAAGGACATTGTTCTAAAAGTCTTGGGACTTCTTCAGATGTAAATTGGCAAACCTAAGTTGTGCTGCTATATTGATTTTAGATAGAAGAATCAAGCCCATTTTCAGTACTAGTTTTGGCTTGTATCTTCTCACTTGAGCAGTATATATAAACTTAACAGTTACCGCTCTGTACTGTATTCTAGCTCATAATGTCACTGATGCATTTCGACATTTCTAAACTGTATTCAAATGCCAATCTCTTGCACAGGAAAGAGTATCTGTTTATAGTAGGTAAAATGTGGAAGACAATGATCAACAACAATGTCTATGCTCACAAGCAATGTGTCCTGTGACATATTTCAAGACCAAACAGAATAGGTGCTTATAGTATTTTTCTGTCCTTGCCTCCCTGTGGAAAAAAAATTCCCTTCATGTCAATTTTCTGCCACAGGGGTAGAGCATATTGCACATTCCAGTAATAGTGGCATACAGGTAAACTGCCTGTAAATCAGGTCTCTGAGGAACTGCCATTCTGCAGTGGCCTTTGATTGTCAGGGGAGCAAATGGCACCAGCATCTGCAGGCACTTGGATCTCACCCTGATGAAAAATGCACACACAGACAGAGAAACGTTCGGATAAACACACGAGCACAGGCACTTGCGCACATACACACTGAGTGCAACTGGCCTCACATTAACCCTCCAGCCCTTTTTGTTTTGACTGGCTCTGAGCAGGAATATCAATCCACCTGTGTTGGCTTTACTTTGAAGCATCTGAGAAAGGAAATCTGCTCTCATTAACATAATCACCCTGAGAGATTTTCTCATGTACGACCTATTAGGCTTAATGTTTTAAGTAATTTGCCATTACTCATTATTTAGCTTTTGTGAGGGACATGATTAAGTTCCAGTTTTTCCCTCTGTCTCTCACACACACAATTTAATCTGAAATTTGCTACATGCTTGAGACTCAGGGTGATTGATCTTGGTAAATTAGTCTGCTGCCCACTGTGTCATGTTATCTACATCTATGTTGATGAATCACCTGTCTTTCTGGCTCACAGCAATTAACTTGCATGTTTAACTTTCCATCCATCTTGTCAAGCTGTGTTTAAAACCTTAATGCGACTCTTTAAAGTGACTTGCAAAGCTTTGATTTTACAGAAAGACAGTCCCTTGCATGATTATTTACCTTACAAAGTTAATGCTTCCAGCTATCTATTCCGCTGCCAGGCAGTTGTCCATCATTTCTGAAGTGGATAAAATGCTCTAAATTTTCTGGGTAATTGTGTGTGCCCCTAAAAAAAAATCTACACATTTTTAACACCACACATTGATCTTCAACTTGAGAAAATCAAATTTGCATTTGTATTTAATGAATATAAATATTGGCTTATTTACAGATGCAGTATAACTCAATAGCTTGCATAGTCAGGTTAGTTTTTTTTTTGTTTTTTTTTTAATTGTGTCTCTTTAAACTTGTTGATAAAATCCCAGTTAAATCTTCTCCATCATCAGGGTGAGTCAAAAGAGTAAAATGCTGGGGCCCATGAGGTCACCTCTCCACAGTTTTATACACCAGAGCACCAGGCCCCTCCATTTAGTAAAGTAATTCAACTCATTACCTCTCTCTCCAAACTGTATGCATGGAAAGTGTTATGCCTGAGCTCCCATAGGCTCTTAAGCTGCCTTGGTTTATGAGGCATCCGCTAGTGTGTGGGTGCACAAGCAATTGCACACGCTGAGTGTCTCTCCCCATGTCTCCAAACATTGATAAAGCAACAGAGGGAGAATTTCTCTATTTTGCCTGAAGCCAAATAAATAAATAAACTATAATGCATGTCCAATTTTCACTTTTCATTTGCAAAGAATTTTGTAAGTAATTGGAATTCCAGTAATTTGACAGTGCGAGAGAGAAACTAAACTTGAGTTAGTGAAGATGGATGGGCTGGGTTCTGCAGTATGCAATGTATTTTATCCTGCTGTATTTGTATATGTTTTTTCCTTTTTTATTAGTATTTTGTTAAAAATGTATTAAATTAGGATCTACAAGGATTCTCTTTGCTGATCATTAGATCATTAGAAAACATTAGAGCACAAATATGTGATGTCTTGATAAATCGAGCAGATATTTGAAGTTTACACAGCAACATAACAGTGTCAGCCGCATTGTGCTGTCATCATTCTGCCTTTGTTTATGTGAACTACAGAAGGTGGGTGCGGGACAAGGGCACTCGTCAGTTTTTTGACCAGCTTTAAACAGTGTGACTTTAATTGACCTTCACTCCCTATGTACAGTCTCTTGTTCAGTTCTTAGGAACATTCAGGCACGGCTGCTCCTGTCTATCAGCTGAGATAACTGCCAGTGTGATTTGTGCGGTGCCGTAATGCTCACAGCCATTTCCCTTGCGAATTATTGGAGCCAAGAATACCACCCTGTCATGGAATTAATGACACTTCGTTGATTCAACCCATTCCCCATAGGCAGTAAAAAAGAAAAAAAATCTCTCTCTTTCCTGAGGGTCCTATGTTAGTCACAGATTTCTTTAGCTTAATTCTTTTAGTTTCAAATTTTCTCTGGGGACATAGCTAACAGAGCTCCACCAATATATTAACCTTAAAAGACCTCAAATGAAAAGTCTACTCAGCATTAGAATTGTCGGCGAGTGCTTCCCCGCTTTATTTGCAAAAGCTAACGTTGTGTTAAAGTGGATTTTTATGCCCAGTCAAACACATCTGCTTTTCAGCATTTCACTTCTCACCCAGTGAGACTGAGGTCAGTTCAAGCTGGATGGGGTCTGAATATTCATGAACAGTTTAAAGTACTGTTGCGCTGAAAAAAAGAAAGGAAGAACAAAACCCTTATCCTTCCAGAATTCTGCTAATTTAATATGATTTAATTTGAAATATAAGATGTAAACAGTAGTATGGATTACTTCTCATTCCAACCTCAAGTTATGTCCCCCAATTATCATCATGCTTCACCAGCTCTTGGTGTCACTCTCTCTCTCTAGCTGAGCTCATTACTGTTTCCTCTCTGTTTTTCTTCCTCCTTCCTGCCTATACAGAGCGTACGGCACACCCTGTTTAGTTAGAAATAACCCTACGGATGCACTTGCATCAACACTCACAAATTCACATGGCTGGCAGATGGCACAGAAAGCCTTCCATCAGCATTATAGGCCTAGGAAGTGTGCTTTTGCTCAGCATCCAATAAGGGCATGGAATCCTGCAGTTTAATGCTGATGTGGAGGCTGTTGAGAGGAAAGAGTTCTCAAATGGATGCAAGCTGATAAAGTGAAGATCCAGTGGAGACTGTTGAGTAGCATGCAGTTCATCTATAAAGTTGCTAAGTTACCAAAATCATTGGCTGGTGTATGAGAGATTTACCCTGAATGAACCCCAAATAGATTTTCTTCACCCCCGTGACCTTTATGATGAGTCCTTCTATGCATACTGTGAGAGGATATGATTGCACAAGTCTCATGGAGCTATAAAATGTAAAGGAAAAAAGATTTTGCATGTTACAGCTGATGCTATTTTCCACACTGGTGATTTGTTTTTCATAAAATTTGACTGTATTATTAGTGTAACAGTGTTCCACAACACTGAAAATATGCTACGTTATGCTTCCTCTTCAGCACATCTCTGAAAGAAATATTAGAAAACAATGTATTTCATTTTCAGTGGTCACTTTAGAACGTGTTACATTGCTATCATAAAAACTGCATTATTAGCCTCCCCCTTGAACAGCTACAACAGTTTATGTATGACTTTCAACAAGGTCTGATTCAGTTGCTCGAAGATTGAGGAAAAATAGCTGTTATTTTATGTGTTTTTTATTATTATTATTGCTTATTTTATGTTATGTATATGTAAATAATAGTTATGAAACTTGAGTAAAAATAAATAGACAAATTGTATTTTATTTTTTAGAGACAGTTTCAGAAAAAATAGAAGCCTAGTCTGTCAAGGAAGGATGAAAATTAGATTTGTAACTGTAACTGATCTGCGGTCTGGGGTGTGGGGCCTCCCTGCTGCTGCGGAGTCGGGGTGGTCTGCCTCTCCCCACCGCAGGGAAAAGGGTAACACCACCTGGGTCTGGGTGCAATTCCCCCCTCCAGGGGCAAGGGTACCTAGACCCGGTTTGTAGAGTACGCTTGGGGAGTGTGATTGTGTGTACAGCGTCTCTTTATGTCTATCTCCACGTTGGTTGAGTGTGGAGTGAGTGCACATGAGAGCATGAGGGTGGGAATGGATGTTTGTGTCTGTGTGTGCCTGTATGTCTGTGTCTATATGTCAGGTTGGGTATCAGACGCCACCTCTCTGGGGACACCTCAGGCCCTCCAAGGTTTGGAGGCCTATCTCCACCCACCACCACTTCCCCTGCCGGTGGCGGACTCCCTCAGGTGTCGGTGCGCTGGTGGTTCTTTGTGTCTAGGGGTGGGCGTCCGGGTACACACCGGCTCACTCCTTGGCGGCCGCTTGTCGGGGCCTGGGGCCTGGGGCTCGCTCGGGCCCCCTTTGGAGGTGGGGTGCCCCCGGCCTCTCGGCCTGGGGCTCGGTCACTCAGGCACAGCTGGGGGCCGGCGGAGCTCACGGGCGCGTCACTGCAACTCCCCCTGGCTTCTGCTCCGCAGCTGCTGGGCGAGCCCTCATCTGGGACTCTCCTCAGCTCTTACTGGAACAGTGGCGCGGCTGCCCCTCTGTTGGTCTTCCATGGTCTCTTGTGTTCTGGGGGCCTCTGGATGTCTGGAGTTTTGATCTCCTCCATACCCGCATCACACCCTGGAGGACGGGGCTGTGGCCCCCCCACACTCCCTAGCAGATCATTACATGGAGAAACCTTTGGAATGCAAGCATGCTGATCCACACAGGTATGCACACAGGTGTACACATGGGTATTCACAGACGCGGACTAAAGCTTTCTTGGCTGCTGCCTCAAAGCACACTGTGCGCTGTCTATCTTGCGTGCTGCACAATATCGTTTATTATTAAGTAACTATTGATATCTATGACTAACTAGTTTATTGTGATGGTGCTTTGTTTTCTCTATTATTATGTTGCTCTTTGTTGTTTGCTGTCTCCTCTGTTTGTTTTTTTTTTGTTTGTTTGTTTTTTTCTCCATACAGGTGACCCAGGAGTTGTTTATTTTTCCCCCCCCTTTTCACCGTCTCTTCTCCCCTTTGGTTTTCTTTCTCTCTCTCCCCCTCTTTCTCTCATTCATTCCCCCTGTCCTATTTATTAAAAAAAAAATAAATTAAAAAAAAAAAAAAAAAAAAAATAACAAAGGATGAACTGAAGCTCTGCCATCACGTAATGTCGCATACTGCTGTTTCTGATGTCATTTAAAAAAAAAAAAAAAAAAAAAAAAAAAAAAAGATTTGTAACTGAGACTGATGAGTCACTTCTCACGGCTCAGAAACTCACTGAAACTGCTTGTCTGCTGAGTTTTCCTGTTTTTTTTGGCCCTTTAGGAAATGAAAACCTTGTTGATAATGCGATCTTCTTTGCAAAACAGGTCAGAGTTTGCCTTAATTTCCTCAAGCTTAATTTGTTGACCTTTTGCACTTTTTATCTGCAGTGATAAATAGCGTGTTGGTCTTTTCAAGTGTAAGTGAAAGTGAAAAGTCCTTCCTTGCTTGTACGTGCTTGAAAAAGAATTCGTTATAGCTCAGCAGCAAGACTTTGCCTTACAATGATATATTCACTTTAGTGAAGCCTGCAATATCAAAAGTAAATTCCCTGGCAAAATGCAATCAGTCTAACTTATTATCAGTGAAACAACCTGCACAGCTAACACAGACTAATGGATTTCTGTCATGATTTCTTGGTTGCACTGGTTTGCTGTGCATTTACCCTGCTTTCCCTGCAATGTGTCACTCCACAAAATTGAACGCAATAAGACAGAAAAACTCTTTTTCAGCAAGATCTGCAGCGGTGAATAGCGCGTAGCTGATGCTGCAGCTGCACCTCCGTCGACACAAAAGCAGAGACAATGAGCTTTGATCTGATGTGAAATCTGATAGGTCTGTGTGTAGCCATTGTCACAGACACCTCCTAGTGACATGATGTTAATGACTTGACTAGGACAACAAAGGGCAGTGTCTTAGAGTGCCCACTGAACCATGCTTACAAATTTGTGCTTGGGAAAACACAGAGATAGGCATGAATGGCAAATACTTCTCAGTATTTAACACTCAGGCTGTGCTGATTTACTGAATGGTAATTCATATGTACAGCATATCATATTTCTCTAATTAAACCCAGATTAATTTACAGTGATAGAAGAGTCACAAGTACTAAAAAGTTTTCCCCAGAAGTGCAAACTCACTTTTGCATTATTATCATATCAAAATATCTGAAATCAGATGCACTTATCCTAACATGCTCCCAATATAGGTACGTCTTTTGTTCTATTGTGATGGACCACAGTTAAACTGTCAGCGTAACTACAGAGAAGTGCAAACATACAAAACCAAAAAGTCATTAAAAGCTGTGATATTTCACTAGTCTGTGTAGAAATGGAAGAGTAACAGGCACAGACAGAATGGGGTTGGTTGGTGGAAAAGCAGGGGGGCAGATCAAGAGAGAACTGAGGATGAGAGATTGAGATTGATGCAGCTAAAAGAAAGAAAGCGAAAAAGGAAGATGTATATAAAGGAAGTGTGGGTTCATTGGAAGACAGCTAAGAGGGGGGAAAATGAGAATGTGGTATTGCTGGAAGAGATGCAGCTGTCCTCTGTCCAAGTGACTGTTGCAGAGACAGACTAATTGATAAAGTATGCATAGTTAATAAAATCTACAGCCATCTGTCTTTGAGTTTTTGTCATTTTGTGACAAAAGCACTGAGACATGGTGGGTGAACAATGACACTAAAAATGGAATTCTATTTAGCAACTGCGGTTCTGACAGAATTAATTGGACTCGAGCAGATAGTTGCAGCTCGATAGTTTGACGTGCCTGTTTCAGTGACACAGTAACAGCCTCGCTTCCTCCTCTCCCCCCTTCTTGAGGGTTGATCCTCTATGTCTTACACAGCCTGTATTACTACCAAAATTCAAATGGGATTCAAACATCAACAAATCTGACCTGTTAGCTTGTTGTTGGTTTACTTTGTGTCTTGCAAACAGCAGTGGATTGGTCTTTTGCAAATAATGCAATCTTTAATAAGCATTTTTCACAGTGTTTAGCAACATAGATTTAAATTTTTACTGTTTATTATTTTATCACTCTCACAGGAATGCAACAGAAGCCACATTTTTACTCTCTGTCTGGGTGGTCAGAGCTTGGCATAGTTCAGATATGAGTACGCCAAAGAGACATCTTTCACAGCAAACTGAGGTTTGCTATGAGCAGTAAATGGCTCTGTTGTGTGCACACGCTCTGATCCTTTACATAGCAAAGTCACTCAGTGTGCTAACACAATCACAACACCAGGACACCAGTGTAACCGATACCTGACCTAGTAGCCAAAAATAGCTTGCCATTTGTTTGTTAGCAAACTTAATACAGATCGCATGCGCTGTGTAATATCACCGAATTCAGTTCCCAAGTGGGCAAGCGGAGGAGAAGGCTATAAAATATGCCCTTATTCTCTCAGGCCGGCCGGAAATCTGACTTCCAAATGGCTCCAAGGATAATTTAAGGTTTGCAGCAATAAATGTGTCACTTGGGAGTATTTCATTAGTCGAGGTGCTTGGGTTATAAAATGCTTACTTGATTCCGTTGTCTCACCTCCCACAGCCAGAACTCTATTTCATCCCTCGTATGAAACATTATCTAAGCCCGTCCTCGACACCTTAAATACATGTTCACCTCACACTGATTTTATTATACTAAATGTGCACAAAGACTTACATAGCAACCACCAGCTGACAAACGGTGATAGCCTCTGATAGTCAGCATGAAAGAGTCATGATATAACCTGTATAATGGTCTTAAGTTGTAGTCTACTGACTCTCTGTAGCTCTGCCTCGCATGACTGCTGAGTTCTCAAAGGAAGTCTAGCTGTCTTAATGGATTTTCTCTTTCATAAAAGTAGCTTCTATCTAGTGCTTTAGAAAGGTCTCAGTCTGAATTTGAAGTTATAGCATGCTGCGAAGGCTGGCTCACTTTTAGGGAAGTCCTGCCTTGTTCTAGCTGAGTGACTGGGAGTGCTGAAACGTGACGCAGTGTTGTGGTGTTCACTACTTAGCTGTCACTCCCAGGAAGGTACCCTGCATGCCAAAGTCTTGAAGACAGTTAAAAAGTTTTCTGTCACAGAAGTGTCTGCAGGTAGACGGTTGTATCGCTGCGCTGCTTGTAAGCGTGTCTCCTGATTAAACTGCTCCCTGTGTTCGAAAAGGATGCTCTTAGATTTATTGGCATATGCCTCCTCTGATAGATGCCAGTGGTAGCTACAGTTGGAAAGCTTCATGCCTGTCATTTTTCATTTATATTGTCTCTGCTGCCTGTTGTGCGTTATTCTCAGAGGATTACAGAACGAGGCTTGCTTGATGCATATACTTTATGCTGTAAATTGTAACTGACAAAGCGATTTAGACAGATTATGAAGTATGCGATATACATGTACTTGTCTCATTAAATTAGAGCTTTTGCTACATTTTAAAAGGCTGTCAGCTGTCACTGTTTTAATCGGTATACTCAGTCATAACTGTCAAGATTTATAATAAGTGATTATTATTTTGAAGTGCTTGCCAAAGCCTCTGTAATGTCACACAAATCTTCGCCATGCATTTTGATGTGGATCACTTGTCATTCACTTCAGGTGGCAGGGGTTTATAGACTACTGAAATGAACACCTCTTGCTAATGAGCCCACAAAAGACAGGGTAATTCTGGGTATCGTCCCCTGTCGTGCAATTAGGCTTAAAGTCTGAAAATAATAAGCTATTGTAATGACTAATTATTTTTCACCATATTTGTAGATGCAAATGTGTGCCACAATTCTCACTTACTGGCTGGTTGGCTCTGTGGACTCTGTATTTTCTCAGTTCAACCTTTCTGAATCTGTTTTCGAGCATAAACATGACGACAGAGCTGGTGATTTTTTTTTTTGTCACTGCTGTTTTTCTTTATCCTCAGCACTTCAAAGACATCACCTTTTTACACCAATGGAGACGACTTTTCTCTCTCTTCTAATGATTTTCTTTTTCTAAAGATATTTCGAATGACTCTGAATGACAGGTTTAAAATGAGTTTCGGGGATAATGATGAAGTAAAAGTTGAAGGCAAAACTCTGTTGCTTGAAGACGTGAGACTCACAGTTCTATTATTCAGGTTCTGTCTCCTTCATTATTTTGAACGAAAAAGAAAAGAGCATTCCTTTTAATAAATCCAGAAGTCAGGGACATTCATTAAGACACATCTTAGGAGCTGTTCTGCTACATCTCAAGGATATTTTAAAGGAAACTGCTGATGTTTGACAAAGGGTCGGCTATCAGAACACGCTTATGCTCACAAACTGATAGATAATGATTTTCATTGAAAGAAATTACCGGATCACGTTATAGCGGTGGGAGGTTTATTGAAGTGACAGCTTGCTAAGGCCAATTGCAGTACTGACAAGATATTTATTGTTAGACAGCCCCCAAGTAGTCAGCAGTATGACATCATGAAAACCCATGTAATATTGACTTAGTGTCTGGGGGCAATGGCCAATGTTTCAGGATTTCCATTACATTTAGCAGATAATGGATAACTGACATCAGAGCTGAGATTTCCTGTTGTGCTTCCTGGTCATTGTGGGCTTAAAATGGTCTGAAAATAAATGCAACCCCCGCCCCCCGGGTCTAAGCTTAAAAAAAAACATAAATAAGCCTGCCCTGCAGGAGTAGTTGATCAAGGATGTATTGCAGCACAGGGTCAGTTAGTCCATCCATGATCATTTCAAGCTCATTTATTCTATTATTACACACCGTTGTTCTTCTTAAAACTTGTAGATGTTTCAAAGGCTTTGAGGATGAGGACTAACCTGTATGTGTGCCAAATATAAAAATGTTTTTGGATAACTGTGTTAGCAGGAATCACTGTATTGTAAACTTTCCCAAATTGGCTAAAGAGCAGGATAGAGCTGCTACACAGAGGATGTGCTATTTTGAGCTGTAAATCCAAAGAAGGTAGTGTATATATTGTTAAACAAATGACAGGAAAAGCAATGATTTTAGGGTAGCAGTTGTTGCTGCCAATCAATTTAGGAAGTCTGTCAACCTACAGTAAGAAAGATAATTCACAACTGGAAAAAGGGGAAGACGCCAATCGTTCCAGGAGTGAACTAAAGCTACAGCAATTAAAGTGACCTTCGATGTTCTATGTGTGCACTAGAGTAAAGTCAGTCCTTATTAAGACAGGAAAGGCTTGACTGACAAGACTCCTGGGACAATGTCCTTTTGACAGATGGGACAAAAGTGGAGATATTTGATCAGAATACAGACATAGCAAACAAAAACCAAACTCAGCATCTCAGCACAAAGACTTCATAGCAACTGTCAAGCACATTGATTTGGGCTTGTTTTGCAACCAAAGATTTGGGCACATTACAGTCAGTGAGTTAAATATGAACTCCTCTGTATACTAAATTATTCTTGTGTCAAATGGGAGGCTGTCTGTCTGACAGCCAAAACTGGGACTTGCAACGGGACAATAATTCCAAACACAGCAGAGGAAAAGAAACATGGTGTTGCACTGACCCAGTCAAAGCCCAGACCTTAACTCGACTGACATGCGGTCGATGCTAAAAACGCTCTGGATAAATGAAAGCCTGCAAACCTCAATGAGCTGAGCCAATTTTGTAAAGAAGAGTGGCTTATAAAGTCATACAGAAAAGGAATCCTTCAACGTGTTGAATCATGTGGTGTACTTCTGCTTCTGCCTTTTAGATTTAGGTAATTTCAGTTCAGTTTTGTTTATATAGAGCCAAATTGCAACTACAGTTACCTCCAGGCGTTGTGTTCATATATATATATATATATATATATCTTGGCTATAGCTTACCATCACTCTGCTCTGAAGAGGACGGAATGGTGTAGCCAGGTGGAACCGGCTGTAATTAGACCATAGAGAGAAATGATGGACACGCAAAGCAGTCACACACAATTTACCCCAGAAGAGATGATACATTGCCTGCCTTTTCCACCTCAACACACTATCCTGCACTTCAGCTCCCACAACTCCACCTGACTTGTCAAATGTTACAACCACATAATCACCTCACTCCATTATAGGTCATAACTAGTTTTTATGTACTGATATTTTTCCTCTTACCTTGACCTCCCTTTTTTTGCCTCTCACATCCCAATGTCACGCCTCGTTATCTGCTTGTATTTTCACTGGCATCCTCTATTGCCTAATATTTCGGTCTTCAGCTGCTGCAACCTGTTTGCACTTTTGCTTTTTTTGTCTGTTTATCTCTTCCCTCTACGTTCGGTTAAACAGATTCTGTTTACACATAGTTTGTGTATTATATGTTTGTGTCACATACTGTGCTCTGTGATTTTGTTTTGTTTTTTTCACTCTCTGTGTTATCATTGTTATCACCCTGGGCAACATAGTTTAAAATCACCTATTTCCCTGAAGATTATTTTTCATGATAATGGGCACTTTCATATGGGCAAAATGCCTTCTGGCAAACACTATGGCGCTGAATTGTCTCCTTCCAAACTGTGCCTTTTCACATTTTAACAGCATGGCTATCCATCATGAATTCTGTGTTGCATATGTCTCTAGGGTAGTGGTGATTTATTATCTGACTAGAAATTATTGTGCTGATTTTGCCATTTGGTTAAAAAGAAAACACCCTACTGTGAAACTCTGGAAAGAGAAACAGAGAATACCTATATTTTTCCCGTTGCTTGTCTGCACAATCTAATGCAGTTATTTAATAAGACCTACTTAACTGAGATTATTTTTTATGTATGACACTCTCAGCTAATGACAATCATGGATACTTTCCTCTCTGCCTTAATTTGACTCCAGTTACCCCCATGTAGTTTGCTAAAACCTCTTAGAAATTGCATCCAACTTGCATCATCTTGGAGGCATCATCAAATTAGTTTTTGCTAACTTATCCTTTAATTCTACTTCTGCTGTTCAGTTTTCACACCCACTATTAGCTTTCACTTATTATTAAAAGAGACAAGCCTTGCTGCTTTCACTCAGTAACAAGCCAGCATGCATTATCCTCAATTAAGGGATATTTGAAGTTTTCCAGGAGATTAAATGCTAATATAGAGCACTTAGCGTCTCAGCAAAGTCCACTAGAAAAAGAATTTCAAAGTCCAATTTCAGGTAGAGGAAAAAATCAACAACAATTATTCCTCCCAAACAGAAAATATTTAGTAAACAACATTTGCTCTCACCACACGAAGTCTACAGCCATCACAGTAATGTGTTTCTCCTAAAGGACAAGAACATAGCTGTCATCAAGTGGCTATTAATAGACTTTGCACCACATGTGAGGGTTAATGACTTATGCCCACATGTGATGCAAATCTCTTGAAATAAAACAGTAAATTTGCAAAATGTAACCATCCAAAAACAATAAATAAATAACGGGATTTGTTTCCAGAGTGCACATAGTCTGCTAATCTTTCTAAGAAACGTGCATTAACCTGTAGTTCAGTTACCTAAAATAATACAGAAGAGGTGAACAGTGTCCTAAGTGGGAGTACTCAAACTGTTTCTTCTAGAAAAGGCACAGAATCATATGTTAGTTAGTGTATGTTTCAAAAAATGCTCATTATTTATTGAAGTCATTTTCCTTTAGTGAATAATATAAAGATTTTTTTTTATCTCATGCATAAACTGTGGTAACTGTGGAAGATTAGGATGTTTGGTCAATTTGTCTCTCAAGCTGTACCACTGGTGGTCTGAGATGAAATCTAGAATCATTACATGCTTCAAATACCTGCTGAGCTAATGACATTCCTGTAAACCTCAGCTTTACTTTTTGTTTTGGGCCAATCAGCAAATAGTACACACTGAACTATCACAGTGGCTATAGAACACAGTTTACCTGCATCAGCATCGTGGGATGCTGACATTAGTATTTAACTATTAAATAATCTTCAAGTAGCTTTCTGTGCACGTATTGAAATGTTCTTTTACAGTTTGTAAAATGTTATGTTGCCATTTGTACCCTTTTTGATAAGCAAAGGAGATGTTAGAATTGTATGTGATGTTCTTTCCACGTCAGTCGGAAGAGCAACACTTTGACAATACTTACATATGGTGAACTGGGGCAAACACACAGACAAACATTTTCCTGTGTTTATCTAGCCGAACTCATTCGGTCGAGGTCACTGGATTACAACCTTTGGATCACCATCTGCTGAAATGAACGTGTAACATACAGTATAGAACTTGTTGTGCTTTTTTTTTCACAAACTGGCCTTAAAGTATCTTGATTTAGTGCTAAAGGCATTTTGAATTAGCTTCTACAAGAGAGCTGTGGAAGATCATTTTCAATATTGAAAAAAAAAACACCATTATTTTGATTGTTATCCCAGAATTTTGACTTACTAACTCAAAATTTTAAGTTATTTTCTCAATTTCCTGTTAGTAAGTAGAATTAGTGAGTCAGAATTCTGAGATAATAGCCCAGGATTTAGACTTGTGCTTCCATAGAAATCTGCTTGATTAGCACTGTCTTCTCTTTCACTAAGTTATAGGTGATGAGTAGAGCTGAGGTCAGTCAAAGGTGAAGTGTGCTGAACAGCCCTGGAACTGTGGTCTACCGAGCATTTGTCTTACTTTGTTTTTATCATATAATTTTTGTCTTAAAGGAATGAATTTTGTTAAGATGATTTCATCACCGTCCCACGGAATTAGAATTAGTAGCCTTTTTTTTCATTATACAGTCTATAATGAAAGTGCTGAGCAGCTAAACCTTCAGATGCAAAAACAAGGAACAAACACTGCCATTTACACAATACTGTAAATACAGGATGTGCTAGAAAGACCTCCTGCATCTCGTGCCTTGGATATCTTTATGCTCTGTGATGGCAGGGAATCAAACCTGGCTCAGCTGCCTAGAAGGCAGTTCACCACTATCCTAATACCACTATATTTATTTACTATTTATCATTCATTGCACTGGGGATTCAAACTCACAACGTCACCATCACTTACCCTGGTGAACAAATTGGTGTGGCTTTGTGGAGATATACTTTTTAAACTTCAAATGCATTAAAGTGCACATAAATGAAGTGTCATTTATGTGCACATTAATAAATGCTTAGAAATAAGATATCTATAGTACAAATATAAAAGACTTGAGGGTAAAGAATGTGTAGTTTATGGCTAAGATATAATATCATTTCGAGTGCTTTGAAACTAAAGCTACAGCGATTAAAGTGACCTTTTTAGTTCTTTGTGTGGACTCGAGTAAAGTCAGTCTGTATCAAGACAGGAAATATCATTTGTACCAACCAAACACACAGTGTGATTGACATTTGGATACAGGGTTTGTTTTTTTTCTTGCAAACAAAAAGCACTCAATACATACTGAAATCCTGAAACAATCATTTTCGAGGTGTTGAATAGTGTTCAGTGTCTGCACAAATGGCATTTAAGATCATTCTTTTCTGACTGGGTCTCAGCTCGTAACCCAAACACTGTGCAGACGCCTTGTGATAATGGAGGAGGTGAGGGAGAGTCTTTAAGAATGTGATATGCAATATTAGACGGCTTGATGCTGCCCACAGCCAAACCACGAACCCAATCACAAGAATCCACTATAGTAGCCTGTGTCTGATCAATGAAATCTCATCCAGCCGGCTCCCTTTGTCATTTAAGCCTCCGAGTAGCCCAGTGATATCTGTGCAACAAATCCCTAAACTACTGAAGGCAACAAAGAAATGGAGTGTCAGAGTCTGAGGAGGGAGACAGGAAAGGGGTGATTGAAGGATGAGTAAAGCTTTAAGGGGACTGAAGAAAGTGTACAATGAATATCTGCGAGAGGTGTGCGTTTTCTACTGAGCTATGGTGTTACCAACTGGATTTCCTTTAAAAGAAGCAGAGCACAGAGGATGACTAAACTTAGAAGAAGAACTGTAAGAAAAAAAGGAAAGAATCAAAGTCACTGGGATTATTCATTATTTGTTTTTATCATTGACGATTATTAAAGAACTTTTTCATTTTTTACTTTGCAAGCTGAGCCAACAGCTCGGTAGAAACCTGAAAAAAATGTACTATAATAACAGACAATTTTCCAGCCACAGCTTAGTAAGTCAATATGAATGTTTTATTTGACATGTTTTACTACATTTCCAGTGTGACTGACATGTTTGTTCAAGCCGTGGACTATATATACTGTGCAGCGCAGGATCTAAACAAAAGTAAAGAGGAAGTGAAAGCCTTGGAAAAAAAAAACTACTTGCCATCTTTTCATTAGTACTGGAAGATATGACAGCTTCAACACTGTTGAAGTCAATTTTCTCTAAGCACTGAACTGTTGCATGGTAACTCTCTAAGCAGGCATGAAGGAGGATGGCAAGCGAATAGCTCATGTGCAGTACTTCAGGAATGCTGTGATAATTAAACAATAGATCAGTTTAATTTGTTAGGAATTGTTAGTGGTCATTATGTCAAGTAGTATGTGATTGACATAATATATTAAATCACAACTATTTGAATTTATAGTATTTATTTTTAGTTGGATAAATATTTAGTCCATTATTAAAGAAACTCTGAATACATGCAGTCTGACTCCTCCATCAAATTTTGCAGGCTTTGCTGTTCCATCGGGATAATAATTTGTGAAATATGTTTTGTTAATATTATTACAATTTCCATCAATTTTCCCCAAATGAGGTACTGCAGGATTTATCTGAGAACTCAGGGACATCAAATTGCACATTTGCCTGCTGAAATTGGTACAGATCTTTTTTCTGACTTACTGTTAGAGAATTTGTGCTTTTAAAGATTTTCATTTTTGACAGCCAATTAAAATTGATAGCAAAGCTGATACACAGAAGTGGAGTCATATCTCAGCAAGACTTTGATATATTCAATCTACACTTTGTCAGATTATTGGACTCTTGTCCTTGGTAGAAATCTGTGCTTTCAGAATCCATATCAACAAAGTCTTGCACTATATGTACTTGGGGAAAAGGTAAGTTTAAAAACATGAAATAATAGTATCGATTATGATCAGCTTGCTCGCTCTCAGGTAGAAAACGAGTAAGGAGATAAAAAAAATTCCCCATCGACTTTAACTTGCAGTGCAACATGTACTCAGCCAGTGTTAGTTTAAGTGTACACTGACATCAGGTTAGGTCATGCTCAACAACACGCAAAACATAATTTGAAGTTCTAGTTTAAGTTTTCTATTTTTGTGACAAGGACTATAGCAGATGACCACCTAAAGGGTGAAGTAGTTCGACCTCTAATTACATAAAATCCTACAAGTCTACTGTGGGTTCCATCAACCCCTTAGTGTGTTCATATTTCAGTGGTAACTTCACATCAGCTGTAATGCATCTTGCTCATGGGCTAATATAATGCCTGTATGATGGATGAGTCTTCATCCTCTGGGAACAAGAGAGTCTTTTATAGTACCACAATATTCTGGAAATAGTCCAAGAAAAGCTACACTACAAAATGCCTGATCTCTGCATTACAGTTCTTTGGAGCAGGCTTCTGTATGTGGAAAAAAATTATATAGCAGATTGAAGAGCAGCATCATAAATGTATCTCTCGCCATTAACGTAATGAATTGAAGTTAGATGGATCAAATGAGAAGTGATGCTTCATCTCCGAGGCGCCCCCCCCCCCCCAAAAAAAGTTGTGAGTTAAAGCACACGTCGACACTCACACTAGAAGATTATTAATACTTCAAAGTTTGTCACATTTATCTCTAACTTTCACTGCATTGCACATCTTTCCACTGATATGTCACTAATACTGTTTACGATTCATGTGAAATGATTCGTGCATAAACTTGACAATTTTTGTTGTTTCTCTGATTGCAGTTAACGAAATGAATTTGGTGTTTAAAATGATGCGAGCACCAGGCATGGCGGCATATCTTCAGTGCATAACATGAAAGCAGTTATCACGCAGCAATTTTTAAAAAAGACATTCACAAGGAAAGTTAACTGTAAACTCGCAGACTGTGACTTGTATCCTTGCCAGTCAGTGGTGTATTTAGAGGTGACGGATTCACACATAAAACAGAGAAACACCAGAGGTGGTGGTTAATTGTCACAGGCGTTCTTGTACTAAGTGTGCCTCTCTGAAGGCAGCTTCTGAGCATTTATTACTGTATGCTCACAACATGCAGAAATACAGGGATTTTGTTTAGAAAAAAGCATTCTGATTGCTTTTGTGGTTATTTCTCAGTAAGTTAGCACATACTTGGGTCATGCTGCTGTCTGAGCATGCTTAGCACCATCTGAATAATACCCAAAAAAGGTTACTTTTGAGAAACAAATTCCCTCCTGAGTGATAATTACATATTTCAGATGTTGCATGTCAAAATTCCCAACAATTTGAACAAAAAAAAAAAAGGCACTTATCTTAAGTCTAATTATTATATGCATGCCTAAGTGAGGGAGAGATGTGAGAAAGTGTAAATAACGGCAGTATTGTCATTTCACACCAGCCTACGTTTCTTTTGTTGTCCACTAAGGCAAGCTGTCAGCGTTCCCCTTTTGATTCCACGCAGTCTAGGGAGCTTTTTCTACTGCATTACTGTTTGACAAATTAATTAAGAAAATGGTGCTGATACATTAAAACTTAAGGATGCCAAATGCAGATTTTGACTTCCTTCAAATACTCTCTCTCGTCCACATAAAATGAAACCACAGTAGAAGGTACATTGTGTTCCTTGCACTCTTGAAATCCTGCCAGTTTTCTTGCTTACTAAAATTAAAGTGTCTTTGGTCATATCTCCACACCAGCAATTGTCATTGTATTATAGTGGTATAAAGTTTAATGTTTAATCTCCAAAATGCCAGTTTTATAACTTGGCAATATAAAGCAATACAGAACACACCGTCAAATAACTACAGCAAGTCTTATTGTGCATGTAAGCCACACAAGTATCGCCTTAACTAATAGTTGAGTTGTATGTAGAGTGCTTGCATATCAGCACAGACAGTTATAAGTATGTATTTTGCAGCATCTATTAGCTGCACACATACACATGGCTTAATGATACGGTTGGGCTCAAAAAAGCCGCCACTGACTAAGAACCTCTTGGGTTCAGAATAGACTGCATGCATACAGGTGGCAAATCAGAGCTTTACTTTCAATGTGGATGCAGCATGCATCAGCCAGCAATATTGCATTTCCGAAATACCCTCATTCTGTCCACCCACAGAGACAGAAAGGGAGAGTGCTTCTTTAAAAGTATTCATTAAATGTCCACAAAGCTGACAGACACAAGGAGCCAAATATGGTATTTTTGGTTAGGCTCTAAATTTGAACTCCACCATAACAGTGAAAAGTGAATTTGCCAATTTGTTTAATGGAAAAGAAAAAAACAAAAGTAAATAGCACAGATGAAACATAGTAGACCTTCTCATTAGTGGAAAGTCATGACACGCTATGAATCATTCTCACCGAAATAATGAATAAAGAAACGTATTCTAAAAGAAACACACTATTCTGTGGTGGAAAACTTTCGCAATTTATGCAGATATTTGTTTGGCCAAGGATAAAGTTTGTCCATGTGTAGAAGACAAGGCAAAGATAATAAAACTCATTTTTTAAAGCAAAGACTTGAATGTTGACCCTGACCTACACGTTCTCTGGCAGCTCTTACAGTGAAAGTGTGCTTGCTTTTAGGTTACAGGATGAATCTTGAAACAAATTTACTGCTCAAGTGAGTAGGAGGTCAAATGGTCAGTGATGTAAGCTGAGCACAGGCCTCATTTGGCTTTACAAAACTGTTAGATCTTAAAATCAATTTGAAATTTCAGGGGAAGCTGTTGCAGGGAAGCTTGTCTTATTTTATGTGGTATTGCCTTTGGGCTGGCGGAGCTTGAGCAGCGAAAAAAGTGAGCAGCAATAATTCGTGCATGATGAAATAAAGGCACGGATTACTGCACAACAGAGCAGAAGACTTTGTAGGTGAGAAAAAAAGCACCATTTATTTGCGAGGTATATTGTATCATAAGTTTGAGCCGTGTTTACACAGTGTTGCCCTCGATAAACGAGGCATGAAAAGAGTAGCATTGTGTCACGTAGATAAACAAGTCAGTGGGCCAATATGCATCCATTACAATGACAGGTCCCGGATGTGGATTTAAATTGTGATTCCTGGTTTAACGTCTCTGTGTCCATAACAACCAAGCAATAAAGTGTACTGTTTTCTAACACCAAAGCTTTTATTGATGTTGCTGTACAGCAGTTCACTCACACAGCAGCATAATAGTTAATCAGCATGAAGGAACCTGTTTCAAGTTTGAACACTTTAAAATCGACCTCAATCAAACTTTATTCTACCCAAGTTATTCTCCAAAAAATCACACTTTGACCCTCCCAATTGTTTTGCGTGCGTGTGTGAACGAGATAAAAGTCTTCTTATTTGAGGTTTTTGTTAGCACGTGTAGCAGTTCACTGTGAGTTTTCAGTGTGAGTGAATGATTCTGGCCATTTTGGGACATGAAAGAAGAATAGATGAAGTAAGTCAGTGAAGCGTAGTGTTTGTTCAGGCAGGACGTGTACTCCAACTCATGTGCACCCAGCAGCTGATCGTCAGCTGATCCAATGAACAATGCTAATGACGTTCATTGGTTCAAACAAAGGTGACTGTCAGCCGCTCATTCACAAATTATTCAATCACCCCTTCATTTTTGCAATTTCTTACTTTAGCTTAATTATTAATTATATTATTTATTATTATTATTTATATAATTGCTTTAAATATTATTACCCTAAATGTTTGAATATCACAGTAGTTATCTGGCGTTTCTATTTGACTAATTATTCAAAAGATTCTGACTCAAAGCCATGCAGCAAGTTTGACGTCAGTTTACTGAGAAGACTACGTATGATGGATTCATCTCAGCTCCTGTGTGTCAACAAGTTGATGTTTAATGTAGGTGTTTTGCTAGTGTTTTCCCACATTCATTCATTGACCTGCATCTTCAGCAAGCCAAGACTTTATTACAGTTTTGTGCTTTCATTTGTAGAAGAATCATAGCCATATACTAAATTATTTAGAAATGCCTGCAGGAAATACATGTTGTAGATGACCCTTAAATCTAAAATTCATTAGATACATGTTGCTGTTTATGGATGATCACCAAGTCAGACTTTTTTTTGCAGAGTACAAACTTTTTCTTGTGCGCCTCATTCTAGAAATGGGAAACATTCATGCCCCAGATCCAACAATTCAATCATTAACACTGTATAAGGATGTGAGTTGAATGTTATAAAGTTTGACATGGTTGTCTAAGGTTGTCTATGCCCCACCTGCAGCAGCTCTGTGGCCCACTGGTGGGGCTTCCGTCACAGCTTGTGAAGCTCAACTACAAGATAACATAACAGAAAAACAGAAAGAGATATAGTGAATTATATCAGTCGAATCCAGGCCACTGTGGGATTTTCCTTCCTGCTGTATCTATCTGAGCTCCTGCTTTTTATATGTCTAACTTCTTCTCTCTGAGCCCTTCTGTCTTTCTAGTTTTCTCCCTCTAAACACTTATAATTGAAAAGCAGGAGATAAAGTTGTTAGCCTACAGGAAGAAATTCTGTACAGAGGATTAGATAATGAGAGAGAATGTACACCAGTGGGGCTCTTCTGATTGGTATGAGTATATATATTAAAGTTTAAGGCTAAAAAAGTGGCTACAACCTTTGTATCATAGTTCTCGGAAATTACCAAGACACTGGAGTGGTTATGGTGTTTATCTTCTGCCACTAACCAGAGCACTGAGTAATATACTTGCTCTCAGCACTGTTTAAATAAGTTTAAGGGCCTCTGAGCCTCATTCTTTGGGGTTGACATCTGCAAAGAGACACACAAGAGCCTAACGGTTGAGAAAAATGGTCCAGCTGATTAAAAAAGAGGAAGTTCAAAAGAGAAAACCCAGCAAACTTCATTATTGCTATTGCAGCAAGGAAGAGTTGACTTAATATTATTGTATGGCTGCACATGTACTGGGAAAAAATGTGACTTCTTTCACAGGGGTAATAAACAAATTTAACAGAAATTAAAAAACCCCATTGTTCAGCAAGGTTTTCTGCAGAACGTCAGCAGAGTTACTGATGTTTCGCTGATTTTAGTACGTATTCTGATGAGTCCAGCAGCGGAGTATCAATAAACATTGTGATTTACACAGCAAGCACTCTGGCAAAGAGTATTTGGAATTTCACTGCAACACTGCAGGTGTAATGTCATCATGACAAATGACACTCCTCAAGTCATGCCTAATTTTTTGAAACATACCAGAGGGTTGCTGTTCAGAAAAAGGATGATTTGTTATGTCATTGCATGCACAGTATAAGTGATTTTATACACAGTATCTAGTATCTAAGCCTTAAGATTTGGGTTTCTAGACAGCATTATAAAACACATGAAGGCACCCGAAGAAGCAAAACGAGATCAGGAAAATATCTTCTCAGATATCATTTTATTATCGCCTGAGTATGATTTTTATGGCTCAGCCACTTATATAATATTGTGTTGTGGTCTGTCTTGTGTCTCACAGTGAGGGCTCCCACTCATATTAGCTGTGTTGTAAGTGCAAAAGGAGTCAAAGAGAGTCTTTTTCCTCTCAGCATGGCTCCATACAGTACTGGAGGCTTATGAGGATCTCATCACTCTCCATCCTCATAATGTTTCTGTCAGTATGCCGGATGGGAACTATTACATCCCACAGATCATCATTCACTAGATGCAGGGCCCCCCATAAATGCTAGCAGTTTTATTGTTCAAGATATTAGTCCATATGTGCATTAGCACAGTAGCTTGCCTCATTATGCTAATTTCAGAATGTGTCTCATGTGCTACGTAGTTGGTTCTGAGAATCCGAGAAGACAAGAAGCCCTTGTTAAATTGATTATCCGACTCGAATATATTTGCTAGTCCATCACTGTTCGATCTCTGGCTTCTTTTTAAACCAACCCTATTGTTATACTTGCCACATAACACTTTTGAATACACTATTTCACGTGTCTCCCTCTTGTTGTTGGATGTTTTCTGACAGACCAATAATTGGAAGCCTCGGTGGCAAAAGCCAGCTGTCTCTGTGGCCGGTCCATCTCTTGTCTGTCACTATTAGCATTCATGGTTCATTAGCCAGCAAGCACTCAATATAAAGCATAATTGTAGGCTATAATCTTTGTTGTGACACTCGGCCAATAGCACGCAGTGAGGATGTTTCAGAGTTAAAGCTCTCAAGGTGTCTCTGTCCTCAGTATGTGAGTTTATCATATTATGGAACAACTGTAAACCTTGTATGGTGCTGTATTGTCTTTTTTGTCTTCCTTTCCCTTTTCTGACTAGAGATTGCACAGGGCCGCATACTTTTTTTAATCTAAATATAGTACAGTTTTATAACATTGACTAGTGCGTCTATAATAGATATGTGGCTTAGGACTGACGTTGCAACAGAAGCACTCTTGTGTATTTCTTTATGGTGATTTCATGTTCAGTTTTTGTTCCTTTTTTTTTTTTTTTGCTTTACTGCACAGTTGCAGTCTGTGCTTATCTGGCCCATGCAGCCATCTATTACTTCTCTTGTGTCTCGTGTGACATCTTAGGCTGACTGCTTTGCAGAACTTACCAAGGACAGCTTTTTCTGCGATCATCTTCCAGGCCGCTGCTTTTAAATTTCCTTGCTTGTTTATGAATGTGTGTCTAACAGCTTCACATTTCAATTATTTATAATTTACATGGATATGCCTCTAATGCTTTTTTACACTAGCTAGAGTGAATTTGCACTTGTTTCATGTGCACCCACAACTTAAGACGGACTTTGTATAGAATCCTCCACTGTCTAAAACTGTTTTTTTCATTTCATATACACATATACATTCATCGAACCTATTTTTTTTCTTTGACATTAAATGATGAATTTATGTAATACCTTTGTTTCTTCTTATCAGACACTCAAAAGAGCTTTAGACAACCCACCATATTCACACATTCAAGCACACATTCATATAACCCTGTCAATGCACATTCACACAATGATGAGAAATCAGGGGCTGAAGGAGGTGATCAAACTTCTGATTGTGGAAGTGGAAGGTTAGTTACAGTATGCTGAAAAGTAAATGGACTACATTTATACTGTCTTTTCAAAAGACATACTGTGGACACAGACACATACTTTCTTAATAAGTGTATTTTGTCGTAAGTCCTTTCCTTACACATGGCTGCTATTGGGCCAACTTGAGGTTCATCATCTTGCCCACCTTGGAGATTGAATAGGGATGAACCACAGATCTTCAGATTCTCACACTCAAATGACTGCCAATTAATTTCTTTAACTGATCAAAGAATCTCTATGTGTGTGTCTGTCCTTTGCATATATCGATAAGTGTTCATCCAATGTCCTGAAAGCAAATTGTGTGGTTTTCATATTTTGGATAGAGGTTGTTTTCTCTTCCCGGTCTTTTGAGTGTTTCTCCTATTTGACTGCTGTTCTCCATTTTGTGAGTATGGGGAAGAATGACTAACAGATACAGTGAAGCAGAGAAGCAACAACAACAACAACTAAAAAAAAAAAACACTTTTCATTTTCAGTGCTATCTTTGCGAGGGCATTTATTGACACAGTGCATTCCATCCATAGCTAAACCTTAACTATGTAAACTAAGCGCTTAACCTTAAACCTTACCTAAACCTTAATGTTAACCTTGACACCAAGCTATGGTATGTAAATACAATCTCAATGATGGATTTCTTGCATGAGACACGTTTAGGGGCATCTGTAAATTGTAGGGGAAAAAAACCCAACCAAATGTACAAAACTACCCATGATGCTTGTGTGTATTTATTTGAGAGTTTTTTGTGTTTGTTTTTTGTTTTTTTTTAATCAAGTCTGTCTCTCCAGATATACACATCGGGTTTGGTTTCATCTGCAAGAGGTTAACAAAGAAATAGGCTTTTGATACTGAGAGACAGCTGAGACTACTGTGACTTCCCTAGAGAATTTAAGGAATCAAATTTAAAAGCTATTTCAGGCACCAGTGCCAGGTACAGTCATGTCACCTGGGTTGATATTATTGAATGAAATAGGATACACCCACTGTCAAGTGTGTGGAAAGAAACAGGCAGAGAGGGCGGGAAGGGGTGAGGAGGCTGGGTCTGCAATGTTTAAGTGAATGAGGCAGAGGAGCAACAGAGACATGAGATTGTGTGCGTGTGTGCCTGTATGTATGTGTGTGTGTGTGTGTGTCCACATCCCTGTGAGTGTTCATGTTTGTAATACGTTTAGTGCTTTGTTAACTGTCTGTGCAAGCCTGTCTACATCCGCCAGCAGAAGTGTTTGTACTGTATTATAACCAGTCCTGTCAGCAGCACACCTCTTTGTGCCGATACAGTACTTGGATCATTTTCAAGATATCCTTGTAATCACCTTGTTGACTCAGTGGCCCCTCAAGTGTTTGAGCATTGCCAACTGACAATGCTTGTGTTTGTATGCCTATAAGTAGTTTGGTGAAAGTGAAACACAGTGAGTGATAGAGTCAACGGTTCTTTGGGTGTGCTTCTGTCATGCACGCATGTCTGCAAAGAAAGAGTGCAGATCCGTGAGTTTTGTGTGGCGTAACAAGATGCATGCAGTGCACCCTCCTTCCAAAGGCTTTCATGTGTCTGTAACAGCACTTGCACTACTTCCTCCTTTAAGCCATATACTTAACGGACATAATTATTTAATCCCATGTTGGGTTTTTTTCAACTGAAAAAGGTGATGGGTCTCTATCATCTGACATCCAGCCACCCTGAATTGGGAGCTGTCTTTTGTTCTGCCTCTGCCGCATAATATCCCACTTCTTTCCAACTTGCACTCGCTAGGAGGTGTGACTACTTAACATCTCCTTGCACATTGCAAGGCCCTTTCACCTCCCCTTCTTGTACCCCTGCACAACCCAAAATTTCTGCCTTCAGCATTTAAAGACCCCTCTCCTCCTGCTAAAGCATGTTTACATAGAGGAGAGTGTGTGCTTTTTCTCCCTCTCTGTCTCTTTCAAGTGCCTGTTCAATAGGCAGATGGTTGCACTTCCTTTTAAGGAGTGTTCGCAATAGCCTATTAGTTACATGTGTATAGCATCTGTGTAGGGTTGCACTGAAGTGCAGGCTTGAGGTGTGAGGCAGTGGGTCAGGCTTGGTATCAGCCTTGCAAAAAAACAAAGCGAGGTACTTCATAGTTTAGATTGCGGGAATTGTTAGGAGCTAGCTGTCACTGTGGCAAATTTAATGCACAAGCAAATTTTTTTCCAGTGTCCCACTCCAAAATCTTCCATAAAACTCACCCTAATTTCAGTGACGGTATCTTTACTTTTGTTTTTAAAACACACAAAAGGTATGCTTTGGCTCTCATCCAGTTTTAGATTTATGACAACAATGAAAGAAAGGTTAACTTACAGCATTCCCCCTGCAGTAATCCTGAAGCCCTTTGGTTTGACATATTCCTGAGCTGTTCTTCTACTGTCTGTAGTTTGCCTTTCTACATTTTTCCTGCCTCTTGCTTTCACATACACACATACTACGCAAGCATGTCCAAGTGTCTAAGAGTGCCATGTCTAAAGAGTTCCAGCAGCTTGTTACAGAGGCTGTCAAAAAGCAACAGAGACCCACCGCAGAGGTGAGGATGTGTGTGAAATCCCATGAGCCTGTAGCACAGGTCAGGAGCATAACAACATCCAGCCTCTCTTTCCACGTGGAGATTTTTCTCCTCACACAGATACTCTCATACAACAGCTGAGGAATATAACAACAAAAATGACTTCCTTCATTCATTTAATGCATTCAGTAAGACTGCATATCCAAACAGTTTTGGCTTTTACAAATTTGTAACCATTAGTTTCTTAAAAGGAGAAAATCGACTGTGTGGTTGCTATCTAGAACAACACCTTTATTTTCAGTACTTTCTAATCCTGTCTCTGTCAAAAGGATATTTTCACTAATTAGTGTCCTCTGAAACGTACAAATCAGTAAAAGAAATCACTCCTTTTTAAACTGGCTTTAGTTAAAGTTTGGGTGGTTTGATCACAAAAATGACGGGTCAGATAAGGGAAATATCATAATTTCTAGTGAAGTTCGTATTGAGGCAGTTTCCTTATTATTTCTGCATATTTGCACAATATAAGATGTAAAGCATCAAGAACATACTGTATGTAGCCTGTCTTTTTTGATTGACACCACCCACAGTTTTTCACTGGTTTCACAAGGAACAAGTAGCCCACGGATCTTCTTATCAGTCAGACTTTCTAAGCCATGTTTAACACTGAGTGATTGATTTTTCAACCAGCCCCAACTGGTCACTGCTGATGGCCACACCTCTGTGAACCTGGTTTTGACAGAGGTTTCTTTCTGTTAAAAGGGAGTTTTTCCTTTCCACTGTCGCTAAAGTGCTTGCTCATACAGCATCATCTGATTTTTAGGGGTTTCCCAGGGGTTTTTGTTGGGTCTTTACTTTAATATAGAAACCGTCTTGAGGCAGTTGTTGTTGTGATTTGACACTATATAAATAAGATTGAATTGAATATCCTGTTATAATGGCACTATACAAAACCACTCACACAATTATTTCACTTCCTCACGTTATTATTTTATCAGGATAAGCTCCTGTCAAACTGCAATCTGTTTATGGCTTGTGGTGCCAGTGTAAGCAGAACTCAGACACTGTTGTGCAGTAATCTGGATTTCGGCAAAAAACCCCAACAACAACAAAAAAACACCTCAATAAAAGCAGATCTCCTGGCTGCCCACAGTCATAAAGGAGACTAAACAAGGTTAGGGCAGAACAATTATGCTGAGCTGCTTCCTGGTGTTAGGAAACTGACAGGATTTCTTCAGTTGTACAGACACTCCTGGTTTTCTGTTATGCAGTCAGGAGTTTACACTGATAACATTAGCATTTACATTTTTCACTTGAAGAGCAAGATTTGCATTTAATGACTAAAATGCTTAGACTTCTGCTAATGTACAAACAATTATTCAATTAAAAACTCTCTTCCTTCTATGGGCTGGGCTACATGCTGGAAAATGTGCAATATAACTAGACTCAAGAGTGCTTTGCTCAGCTAGAACCTGATGTACTCTGGTGCTTTTTAGCTACGATCAGGAGTTTTAGGATAACAAAGCGGTCCTACGCATGGAAATGCTTGTCTGCTGCGCTGACACTTTGGTCCAGACTGAAACATATATCACCATTAAGTGGTTTGCCATTAAAGTTTCTACAAATGTCTTTGTGCAAATGGCTGCACAAAGACATTTTACAAATATTATATGATGTTTTTAAACACATAAAAATATAAAGACAATACATCCAAAGGTGAAATAATTTGATGGAAAACATTTAAAAAAAACTTGAAGCAGAGACCTGTTAACTCTTCTTTTGATAGCACAGTTGTAGTTTTAGGGCAAAATGTTGCTTACTTTATCTTAGATACCTGGTTTACATGGTTTGGCATTATCTTACTGAAAAATGTGATGCTTTTCCTGCAAAATAGGTATTTGCTCCAAAACGTAAACATACACAACATCTATAAATTGAAAAAGGGTCTATACAAAATTTTACATTGTCAGACCACTTGGCAGTATTTCACCTTTTTTCGATCTATCTTAATGAGCCTGAGCTTAGAGAAAGGTTCTTTGTGTATTTCTCCTTACATGGTAGAGGTTTAACCTGCATTTATTAAACTAATGAAGTGTTTTCACAAACTGGGATTTTTAGAAGCTTCACTCAGCCCATGAATGCCCACGATATGATGTCCAGATATGTCTCCCAAAGTAAAATGTAGCACATGTAACCTAAATAACTGATACTATTGAAAGGGTCTGGTAATCCTTCAATAAACTCTACATTCATTTTCATCCTTTTTAATTTATCTTATCTCCCCTGCACATTCATAATGTTTGCTACCCGGGTGCGAGGAATCTCTCACATGTGATAAGGAATGAATAGCTGGCCGCTTATGAGAGGGATATTTCTTGTCGTAAAAGATTTACAGTATAAACAGTGTTTCTTGTCACGTGCCTCCAATAAATTACAGAAACATTTGTGAAATCGAGCGTGTCCTTATCTGACTCACAGCTCCTGAGAAAAGGCACACAGCGCTGGCAGAGTGTCTGACACTCTCATAGTAAATAATGTGCATAATATTATTAAATCCAGAAACACATATTTGCTTTAAAAAACAGCTGGAGGGATCAACATGTCTGAGATACTCAAAAGATATTAGCAGCCTAGAAGCTGGGAGGCTTTGTCAGTCAGCAGTTTCATATATCTTAACAAACAAAGCACACAAGCAGTAGGAAATATTCACTGATGCTGAGGTCAATAAGAGGTAACTGCATTTTCTTTTGTCACTAAATCTAAATCCTTGTCAACAGATTTACTGAGATGTACAGATTTAAAGCACTTAAAGTAAATATTTTTTTTTGGGGTGTGAGTATTGTGAGAAGTCTCCAGACTACAGCTCCAAGGTATCACAAGGTGAAGGTGGTGTGTCATGGTGAAGGAAAAACCATGCCCGATTAAAATCAGGTAGAGCAGAACCTGTGGAGGAGGACGTGTAATTTGTTGCTGAAACTGTACCTGTCCACAGGTACAGTTTCAGCAACAGTTCGAAGCTATTTAACAGATTAAAGATATGCCAGACTAAAAATCTGTGAACTTCAGAGTTGACTTGAGAGTATTGCTCATTGACTCCCAGCAAGTCTGTTTGTTGCCAAGGAAGCACTAAATGCTTCTTTTTGTCAGCAGTGAGTACCTGACAGATGGCCTTGCGCTGTTTCTCAACCCTAGCCACCATCTTCTGGCAGCAACCCCCTGCTCTCCAGCTTGTGATGGCTTTAGCTCATCCTGTGCCACCACAACATCCCTTTTCAGGAGGAACAAGGCCAGTTTCCACTGTTGTTCCATGCCAAAACACAATTATATATAAATAAAATAATACAATTATATTGTTATTTTCTATTTAGCTTAGTACAGTTACTCAATTTAACACTGTGTGATTTATTAGTGTCTGTTATGTCTGAGTGTATTAAATTAAGTTTTTTACATCAAGCCTTGGCTTAATACTTTTCATGAACAACGGTGCTATTGAGATTTGTTTGAAATTATAATTAATAGATGACTGTCTTTCTTAAAAACTAAGAAAGTAAATGGTTCCCCTATAATGTCGTTGGAAAGTTGGGTGTTTATGTCAGAGTGCCTCTGATGTTTCACCATATCTGAGGTGGTGAAGAATAACAGACTTGTGCTTTGTATACAGTGAAAGTAACTTCATGTGTGGAAAAAAATGCTTCAGGTTCACTTTTAGAGATATATGGAGCACTCGTATTTAATTGTGCTGCATGGCACAATATCCTTGCAGAGGTGAGCGTATTCCCAAGTTATCTGATTACTACTTGGGTTACCAAAAGTCAGAGTCTTTTGTGGGTTGTATGACTCATACTGTAAATGTTGTTCACAATATCTCCAAGGAAACCATTGATCTCTATAGGTATGTAAGACCATTACATGTTTCCCACATGTGGTAGTGACTGTGAGCATCTCAGTGTGACTCATCAAGCTGAGATTTGGTCTACACATGCACAGTAGAGCAAACTATAGACCATAGTAACTACAGACTGCATTGTAGAGCTAACTTTTTTTTTGTCAATGCCAAAACATTTAGAATTTTGGCATATGTTTGAGATGCTCCTTTCTTTAATTCTAATTTTAGGAAATGGAGCTGTGAATTGTTATTGTTAGGTGAAGCAATATCAAGTGTAAAATACTATATTTGTGTGACAATATTCTAGTCTTTATTCACAAGTTTACTGCACCATATACGATAGTTAAAATTCACAGAGCAGTTAGTTTTTGGACACTACTTACCATCATGTTCTCGTTATGTAATATCTCACAATCCCACTTTGTGGGACAGCACAATTTTTTTTAATGATTTAGGAATTGTTCTCAAAATGAAACAGCCTCATGAGATTTAATTGAAGTTGTGGCTTTTAGTACATGGTTAATGTGTCTCTGCAGTGGTAGCAGTGATGTCTCACAGCAACAAGGTTTTGGGTTTGAACCTGCTGGCTTGCTGCTGCCTTTCTGTGTGGACTTTTCATGTTCTCCTTGTCCGTGTGTCAGGTCCCTGCAGGTACCCCGACTCCCAACACTCACGCACTTAGTCCAAACACATGTGTCTTAGGTTATCTTGTGATCCAAATTGTCTATAGGTTCAAATGTGTGTGTGTGTGTGTGTGTGTGTGTGTGTGTGTGTGTGTGTGTGTGTGTGTGTGTGTGTGTGTGTGTGTGTGGTTGTCTGTCTCTCTGTGCTTGTCCTGTGATAGACTGGCAGCCAGTCCAGACCCTTTCTCATCTCCAGTGAGAGCCCCCTACAGCCATGAATTTGGACAAGCGGTTAAGATAATTGATGAATACTGTATCTGTGTTTGAAGTTCTGAGTCGCTCTTGATGTCTGCCTTCTTCTTCACAAGGCAGAAATCTGCAAACTATATGACAATGCAGTGCTGCCCAGCCAGTGATTGTTATCACAAAACTATTGGTTACTGCTGTCGGGCTGGCTGAATATGTATGCATTTTGACTGTAGTGGCTCTGTTAAAATTGAAATGTGTGACAGCTTGAGTAATCTTGGTTTTCTTTGCCAGTGTCTCTTTTATTTTGAAGAAGAGGTTGTGTCTGGTTCTGCTTTGTTTGTCAGTATATTATTTGCATTTTTGTGGTGTGTGTTCAAGTTATTAAAGTTAAAAATCTAGGCACTTCTGGGGCCAGAGTGACCAAAATTCAAATTACAGCAGCTTTAACCTTCATTAAAAGTGCTTGTCAGTGTGACTCATCCTTGGTGGAAATAGTTTTTGGCCATATCACTACTATGCTAAAAATAGTAAGCTGAAATGGCCATATATTAGTCATCCAATCATTTAGATGGATTCTTGGACCCAACTTGGATTGCGCTGTCAAACCCTGCTGGGACAAATGCCTGAAAATGTCAGGGAACAAGTTGTGTTGCACCTCAGTAAACGAGTATCGATCTTCCTTTGTACCTGAAGCTATCACACCTACGTGCCCTGGAGTCAAACTTAAGACATAGAGCTTAATGTTGACTTGGAGAAAACAAGACAAATACAGTATAATGGCTTCTCTGTAATGGCAGCTGTTGGCAGAGTTTTAGCCCACCTATGTTGGAAAAGGATACTGTCGTCTGGCTCATACATTTTTCATTTGAAGAGGGGTGATTATATTTTTTTGAGAGGAAAACAAACATAAAAACCACTCTCACTTATTTTGCTCCCAGCAGAATGTAGATGTAAATTTGTGGTAAATAACTAATGCAATCGGAGGCAACAACAAAACATAATTGTTCCGTTCATAATTATGTTTGTTGTGTAAGACAATTGCCTGATATCAGACAGAATTATCATCTGAACATTGGTTTATTGTTGCACAGGAAAGCTGAGTATTAATAAACACACAATACTCTCTCTCTCTGATATATATATA
>NW_005187425.1:2737240-2742894 GCF_000239375.1 Pundamilia nyererei
TATATATATACATACATATACATACATATACATACACACACTGTACACATCTATGCTGTATAATTGACTGCATATCCAATTAGATAGCCATAAATTTCTCCTATTAGTGTGATTGAAGGATTATGTACACTGTTGTGTCAGTGTGACGAGGGGCTTGCAGACCCATCAGTGCCAACACTGATTTATTGTGTTACTCTCAAAAAGAGACAGGGACAGGTACAGCAATTCTGACATTTGGCCTGTTCCCATAGGATCCAGCCTTTTCTCTCTTCCTATGTCTGCATTACACCAAACAGTATACTATTTACTTATTTGAGTAATAATGCTGATTTTGTTTGAGTATTGTGTTCAGATATTGATATTTTTTTAAAAGAAAGTGAACAATGTGTATATATAATGACATAGAAATAGAAACAGAAATTTAGTCAATATATTGCTGTGATCGCCAAACAAACACATTTTGCACTGGTAAGTAAAGTTAAATGTTATTTGTTTTGCATTAGTAACACATTGCATACATGCCCAGTACAATTTAATTTGTAAGATGTTAAAAGTTTGCCAACACTAGGAAAGTTTTTTTTTCCCCTCAAAGGCATTGTTGTTTTTGTATTTGGCTGCTTTTGCTTTTCATATAGCCTGCTGTAATTTATTACATTGCTAAATTTAATGTGTGAATCGATGCATACTGCAAATTTCTATGCAAATATGGTGCACACGATGCCTTTCGGTGAAAATTATATGCCCTGCACTGTCACGTAAAGCGTATACGAGTGAAACATGACGGCATTCTATCCATGGATGAGCATGGATGAAGTGATGCGTGTCCACAGCAAAGACAGCAGGGAGCTTTCTCATAATAGTAGTAGCGGTGTGCGGCTCTCGGTGTCACAAATGGCTATGAGACGCTGTTGGCTACTGGGGTTCTTTAACAGCTCTGTGGGAGGTCTGAGATTCTGTGTAGGCACAGGTACAGCACTCGGCTTCAAATACCTTTCCCTGTGGGATGAATACTGTGTGCACGATTGTCACTTTAAACATTATACAACTGCTATATTCGTGCTTATATATTTGTGTACATAGTGTCTATAGGCATGTGGATTTGGTGGTAAGGGGTAATATGTTTTTCCTTGTTGAAACATTGTTGTAAATGTCAGCAGAAGAAAACACTACTCCTATGGCTTTCACAATAAAAACCAAGCGGGGGTAATGTGTGGCACTCTGTATAATCACAGCTGTGTACTGAGTATTGATTACTACACTTGTCAGGCAACAAAAAGCTACAGTTTTCATATGTGCTATTTGATGTTTGTATCATCAGACACATGTGTAAACTATGTGAATCCCTAGCTGTAAGTCCAAACTGATTTGCCAGTAATTTAAAAAGCATGCATCTAAATCCATTCACCTCAGCAGTTGTGCGTTATTGCTCAGCGAAACTCGAAGAGAATAGAACATGCTGGTTTAGAAATTGGAGGTCTTCATCTCGTTATCCAATTATCAGTAACTGCTTTGACAAAAACAGCAGGATCTTTCATTTAATGTTTGCCCTTTTATTGCAAAGTCATCTTGAATTGAACTAAAAACAGTGCATATTCACATATTCTTTGTGACTACGGCGGCATTAGCTCCTCTGGTGCTCTTTTCTCCATGTTTCACCATTAGGTTTTGTCTGTTGATAGCTTTATCTATCTAGGATCTATCTTTTCTTTCTTAGAGGGCTTTTGGAAGACCAGATCAATGCTGATGTCTAATTAGCGAGCAAGAAAAAAAATCGCTGCTCAGACAGGAAAAGGTGCCAGAATATCTCCTAAAGTTCATTCCTCCTGCTTTATTCAAACCCCTACTTGTTATAACTTTTACCAGACTTTGACTCAATAAATATAAAATTGCCATTATCACAAAACGGTTTCCCTTTGTAGACTAGCGACATATATGAGTGTTAAATTTTGAATGTAACCACTGTGCTAACTCCATTTATGGTCTGTAAGCAGAAAACCATCAGGTACAAGGGTCTAATGTGATGTAGTGTTTAGTTTTAGTAGTGTTTAGTCCTTATAGACTAGGCAACAACGTGAAAATGCATTACCCGTGTCTAAGTTAAATATATCTGCAATTTTATTGGGTCTCATAAGAAACAGCTCTGATTGCACTCTTACTATCATTGTTGACCATCTACCTATGTTAATTCAGCATCAAGGTATAATTTGATATGTATTGCTTGTAGCATTTAAAGTGTACACAAAGATTGTGCACAAATAAAATTAAGGGTGACTGTTTTAAAGGAAACATCCAAACATCTTTGGCTATCCAAACACCTAGTTTTGTAGAATGGGTTTGTAGCCTCACCTAGTGGATATGAATAGGAATATCAGTTACCTTCTCAAATTTTGTTCTTTCTGCCACTCTTTTCTTTTACACTTGTCTATTTTCCCTTTTGTGCCCCTTTCCCCTCCTCTCTATGTCCCTTCCTACCTCCCTTTACTATCTTTCTCTTTAGAATATGCCAGAACATAACAATGAGCTCCAACAGCACAGATCCTGGTCTTTTCCTGACTGCCAGCACTCTACCACCATTGGCTGCAGCCTACTCACAGTCCAATGCACCCTATCAAGGAGGAACTGGAGGAACGCCCGTGGTTTATCATGCTATGGATGATAATTCCTCTTCTATCAGCAAGCTCTTAAACTCCACATTAGAACCCCAAAATGGGACTGCAACGGCAGCCCCTGATCCCTTGGGTGGCCACGCTGTGTGGCAGGTTATCCTCATTGTCTTATTGACTGGCATGCTGTCACTGGTCACGGTCATTGGGAACATCCTGGTAGTAGTATCCTTCAAGGTTAATCGCCAACTAAAGACAGTCAACAACTATTTCCTGTTGAGCTTAGCTGTGGCTGACCTCATCATAGGGGTCATCTCCATGAACCTCTACACAGCTTATCTTGTGATGGGCTACTGGGCCATGGGCAACTGGGCATGCGACCTGTGGCTGGCTATAGACTACGTGGCAAGCAATGCATCTGTTATGAACCTACTGGTCATCAGCTTTGACCGCTACTTTTCAATTACTAGGCCTTTGACCTACCGGGCCAAACGGACCACAAGGCGAGCTGGGATCATGATAGGCTTAGCCTGGTTTGTTTCTCTTGTCCTGTGGGCTCCGGCCATCCTGCTATGGCAGTTTCTTGAGGGTAAAAGGACAGTGCCCTCAGGGGAATGCTACATTCAGTTCCTTTCACAGCCTATTATAACCTTCTGCACAGCCATGGCGGCATTCTACCTACCTGTGACAATAATGAGTGTTCTCTACTGGCGCATTTACAAAGAGACCCAGAATCGTTCAAAAGAGCTAGCTGGGTTGCAGGGCTCGAGTGGAATAGGAGCAAGAGGTGTAAACGGTGGGGGCGAAAGAGCCCGTTTTGTCCATCAGACAGGAAGTTCTAGAAGCTGCAGCAGCTATGAGTTGACCAGGCTCTCTAGGAGAAAGAGCACATGTCGGGAACTGGTAGGCCGCTTCCACTGCTGGCCCGGTGTTCGCTCTTGGAGACCTGGTAGTATGCGACAGGGAGATGGTGATCCAGATCAGAGTAGCAGTGACAGCTGGAACAACAATGATGCTGCAGTCTCTTTGGACCAGTCTGGGTCTTCAGAAGATGAGGACTGTGGAGGTAGAGATATGATTCCACAAAGTCATGCTATTTTCTCCATTGTTCTTAGCCTTCCTGGCATAAAAGCTGCTGTTAACTCCCAGCTAACCTCATGTGAGGATCTGGATGGAGCCTCAGAGGAGGATCCCCTTAGAGCAGCAGAGTATAATCGAGACAGTCTTTCATCAGTAGCTCCAAACACAATAGCCACTGTTACTCCGGAAGGGCAAAACAGTTCAGAAAATAGCTACCACCAACGCTTCTGCTCACGCAAAATTCAATCATTGTCTTCCATCCAGGCTACTTCTAACCATAGGTCTCTGGATGGTACCCCAGTAACCACTACCACTGCCTCTGACAGTACTACTACCAGCACAACCACCAAGTCCCCCTCAGGTCCAATGTCCTTCAAGGAGGCAGCTCTGGCAAAGCGTTTCGCTGCCCGAGCCCGGACTCAGATCACCAAAAGGAAGCGGATGTCCTTGGTAAAAGAGAAGAAGGCAGCTCAAACTCTCAGTGCCATCCTCTTTGCATTCATCATCACATGGACACCTTACAACATCATGGTGCTCATCAATGCTTTCTGTAAAACTTGCATCCCAGAAACTCTGTGGGCAGTAGGTTACTGGCTATGCTACGTCAACAGCACAGTCAACCCCATGTGTTACGCCCTGTGCAACAAGACTTTTCGTACAACATTTAAGATGATACTGTTGTGCCGCTGGGACCAGAAAAAAAGGAGGAAGCAGCAGTTTCAGCAAAGGCATTCTTCAGTGGTCTTTCACAGGAGAATTCCCAGGGAGTCTACGTAAAGGACGGAAAGTTAAGATTGCTTGTAACAGAAATCAAAAATGTAACACAGAAAGAAAAGAAAGAAACATACATTTAATTGTTTCTGTGGAGTTTCTTTATCTAGAGATCTTTAATGTTTTATTCTGCTATGTCAAACACAGCAACCCGATGTGGTGGTTTTGCAGTATGTGCTTGTGTTGGTGCATCCATTAAGCAAAGCCGTATATGTGTGTGAAGGTTTGCGTAAGGTGAGGTTCAGACATGAAGGTTGTGACTGTCCTTGAAGAACTTTTTATCATTTCATGCAAGTACAGCAGCAAGAAAGTGAAGTGAGTGGACAATACTCGAAAAGGGCTTAAAAAACAAATTGCAGGAGAGATACTGAAGTGCAATTGATGCAAATAGAGAGGATGTTGTCACAGAGTTGGGGATTACACTTTTCTGATCATTTCTCTCTGTGGGTAGTTTGCTCTGTAACATTCAGAGTGGTTTTGCATTTTAAATAAAACTATATATATATATTAAAAAAAATGTTCACAGGCTTCTACATTTTATTAATTTGCCCAGCCATCTTTTTGACTGGTATGCAGTTTTATTAAAGGTTCGGCACATTGCGTTTCTACATGTGCTCCTTTGTCAGTGTCTTTAATGAAATATAAAAAGTTCTTAAATTTTGTCCATACAGTCGACAGAAAACTGTTATTTTTGTGATTTTGGTTTTTGGTTTTCTAGAGATTTTGAGCCAGTCTGAAAATGATCCTTTTGACGAACTGAGTTGTGAATATTTTGTGTGGCACCACAGTCAGTGAACTGCTGTTGTGTTCAATGTGATTGTTGTGGTTTGTATGGTGGAGATAATAAGTACAATGGTTGTATTTTATGTACTTGCAATTTTCTGTCAAGTAATGATTATACAGTAATTATATTCCGTTTGTGTACATTTGGATATTTCTGAATATGATACACAAAGATTGCACACACACAAACACACTCACACACAAATATGTCCATTTGTTTAAAAAAGTGTGTTTTGATCTTACGTTATCGTTTGAATTTCCACAAAATTTCACATCTAACAACTCTTTTGTAAAAGGATGGCAATCTTTGATATAGTGGAACAATGGCGACCTCTAGTGGTGTACAAAAAGATCTGTTGCTCAGGCTGTTAACAGTTAACTTCCACACTGCAGTATCAAAATCTGAAATATATATAT
>NW_005187425.1:2743187-2781947 GCF_000239375.1 Pundamilia nyererei
TAAATTTTAAATGAAAACAGGTGACAAATTCAAGAAAAACTACACTGAGGTGTTTAGATTCACTTGTACTTTAGAGGGAAGGTTCAATGCGGAGCAGTATAAAGTTGTTCTTGTTCTGAGTACAAATAATCATCATAAAATAATTTTAATATGGTAAAAAGAAATGTGCTACAACAACTAGCATACAAATTAATGGCTAGATCGTATTATATTGGAAATGATGACATGACTTTGGCTTATTTGCTGTATGCAAAGAAATGTTTAAAAAAAATCCTGTACATGTCATCGGTGAATATTTCATTCGTTTTCAGCACACTGCTATAATACAGAAAGCTACTTTTGGCTGCTCCCTTATTCACAAGGGGTCACCACAAGGGGTGGCTCTTTGTATTTGATCTGGTAGATTTTTATGCTGAATGCCCTTTCTGATGCAGCCCCTGAGGAATTTGTATCTTCTCCCAGAAACAAACTGGGGATCTTTTGCTTATTAGTGTAAACCACTACAGTGTGGAGCCACGGTACAGGGTCAGAATACATTCTTCATCGATAAATGAGGGATTTTTTGTACTGTATTGGGAATGTAAACTGCCAACATTGTGAACACAACAGTTTGTTACATTTTAAGTATGCCAATCATACTCATATTTTAAGCCAATAAAAAAATAAAAAACCTTTTGTCTATAATTACTTTATTTGTTTTGATTTTTTGTCTTTTTGCCACTGTGTAATTTAGGGTGTTTCACCTTTGTTACATAGAATAGTTTCACTTAAAATGAATCATTTGTTGAGTGTTGCTCTGCCTCACGTTCATATTTAACACATTTTCAATAATGCAGTTTCTTAACATCCAACCAGATCAGTTTAAAGCAATATATAATGTGGGTTGCATGAATTTATCCATAATATTCTGTAATCAGAGCTAAAGAAAAAAAAAAGTTACAATATAATTGGTGCTAAAATACTATAATCACTAGCCACTACATTAGGGACATCTGCTTGGTAATGCAAAGATCTAGTCAGCCAACTCTGTGCATTTAAAGATGTTAAAGATGACCCGCTAAAGCTCAAACTGAGCAACAGAATGGGGAAGAAAGGTAACTAAAGGGACTTCATGGTTGTTGGTGCCAGATTGGTGGGTTTGAGTATTTGATCCAGATCCAGGTTTGATCCAGGGATTTTCACACACAAGCATCTGTTGGAGTTGGAGGTGAATGGTCCAAAAAAAATGATGACATCCAGTGACCAGCAGTTCTCTAAGTGACAATAACGTATTTTTGTCAGAGGTAAGAGAAGAATGCCCAGAATACTTATAGCTGACAGGAATGCAACAGAAACTCAATTCACCTCTCATTAGAACCAAGGTATCCAGAAAAGAATATCTGAATGCACATCAAACTCAAAAGACAACTCCTCTCAACTAAGAACAGGAAACTGACGCTACAATTTGTAAGACCTCACCAAAATTGGCCAAAATAGAATATTGTAAGAATGTCACCTAGTCTGATGAACCTCGATTGCAGTTGCAACATTTGGACGACCTGGTCAGATTTTGGATTAGCCCTGCCTGTTATCAGCAGTTCAGCTGCTGACTATGTCCATCTTTTTATGGCCACTCAATTTCAGACTGGCTTCTTGAAGATGACAATGACTTCACTGTACTCAAATGCCCTGCACAGTCACAAGATGTGATTCCAAGATGTGAGCACCTTTGGGATTTGGTGGAACAGTACAGTTCATATCATAGACAAGAAATCTGCAGGAACAGTGCAATGCTGTCATGTCATGCCAACCTGGTAGTTTAAAATATCCAGTTTATTTTTTCCCTTTTAACCAACAAAATTTCCACAAGTTGTAGAGCACAGCCTTACCAATGAACAGTCATTTTGTTGTATTTTTCCCAACAAACGTTGCTACAACCTGTATGCTATCATGTCTAAGTATTTGAACATTTTGTTTTTATATGGCCACTGTCATTTGTTTAGGTTGATTAGGTTTATTCCTTGCTATTTTAAACTTCAGATGACCTTAAATAAAATGTTTTGTAGCATTCCTCAATACTTAAAAATGTCCAGAAAACTGAATAAAACAGCTACTCTCAATGAGGAAGTGGATGGCATAACCCTCGGCTGCCTGTTTAGTGCAGGAAGGGACTTAAACGACAAGCAAGATGGAATGTGAGTACCTCCCTGGATATGTAGTCAAGCTAAAGTGGCACTGCTCAGAAAAGTTTGGTTACTAATCCCAACAAGTATGACCAAAAGTGAAAGTTCAAAGAAGCAGACAGGGTTTAGAGAGTCTGTGAAAATTCCTGGTATTACTCTTGAACACTGCAAAATGTTTGTAGCATAGAACGAAGAAATACTATTATATAACTTTTTTTTTGTGCTCCAACTTGTAAGTAAAACTGCATCAAATCAATAATTTCTTTTCTTTTTTAGAAGTAACATTTTGACAGCTGTACATCCCTACAGACATGGCACTGAGTTAACTTTTGTACGAACTATCTGGCACATTTTTGGCTTTCTGTGGATCTGATGCAAAAGTGGAATATGCGTGTTCTTTTATCTTTTGAGGCAGAATTATACGCAGTGATTTTGAGAGTTTTATTCCTCTACCAACCCTTGAAAATGTATTTATATTATTCTGTATTTAGCTCTAATCTTCCAGCTTTTTAAAACTCAATTATAATATTAATTATTTGTTATCATAGGAAACATGTTGTCTCAGTTAGGATTGAGGTCACTGACCTGTCTGGTAACAGCTTATGTAGGGAGAAAACAGCTGAAGCTCATTTGCTAAATGAGGGCATAGACTTAAAAGTGGCACCACAGTGCATCAGCCAAGACAAACAGCTACTGATTGACTCAACTGAATATGTGGTTTTGTTCTAATTTGCTATTAAAATGGAGTCTTGTATTGCTGTCTGAAATGAAGTTGAGATTAGCACTGAGTGTCTAACTTCAGGTTTATTTTAATATAATAGTGTTATTTAACTGTTACATAGCTGTGTGTTCCCATCATGAGTCCTGATGAAGTTAGTAAGGAGAGTCTCCACAGAGCTAATGAGAGATGGCCACAGTGACTAGACATGTGATGAGGAAAATACAGACTTCATGTGACCCATGGCTAAGGAGCGGCTCATAGAAGAAGACAAACACCCATTTGTGTTGTTTTCTTCAGTCAGTACTAAACCACCAAGGAGAATCCACCAGTCAGGCAAGTATGACATCTTTCATATTTGAAAATCTTTATAAAAGTCATAGCATTTATCTTGTTTTTTCATTTTACACTGTTTCATTTTGCCTAAACGGAATGTTGTAAGTTGAAACCTTGTTCTAATTTTTATCTTTTATGGTTAGAAAAGGGATCTTTATAATTGGTGCTAGAAGGATAAATGTTAAATTTACTACACATAGAGGTTAATCAGTCTTCAGGCATGTGTCGATACAAGCTAATGAACAAACAAGAAGAATCCATTTGGAAATAAAAATGTGAACACAATAACTTGCTTGTAACTGCACAGACAATATTTCTCACCAATCAATGATAAGCTTGTAAGTTGTGGACAAACCACCATATACCTACACTTTGACTTAATCCATAATAAGTGTCTGATTTTAATTTATTTTCTTGATCGGTAGATGTGGGATTTTTTTTTAGCCATACACTGCCAAAAAGTGACAAAAAAATCCAACACCAATGCATTCAGTTAAACAGTAAATATTTGGATTTGAGAAAGCTAAAATCATAATCTTTTCACCAGATATTCTCCAACATGTTTTAGATAATTTCCCGTAACTCGGCAGCCACATTAAACTGACTCTTTGATTAACTACTTCCACTGGGATGCGCAGTATGACATGAGTATTTAGCTGTTTGTTATACAGTATATCTGTGTGTGGGGAAAATTGGAGATCTCGAGTGACCTGTCTGATCTACAATACTGTGCAAAAGTCTTGAGAGCCCACATTTCTCTATGTTTTGCTAGGAAGATGATAAATTCATGCAGCAATTAAAAATTGATAAGTCAAAAACCAGAGACTGCCTAACAAGCTTGAAAATGAATATTTGGTCTGATTTTTATTCTTCAATGAAGTCTGAGCTGTCTTAGGCAAGCCTTCTTTTAATTGATCCAAGTTAGGTGTGTTTGAATGATTGATAAGTTGTTGTAAAGTGGCTTAACAGAGTAAAAACACATTCATCTTAAAACGGTCAGGTAAAATTACTGGACTGAAAACGAGTGAAAAAGCAACCAATACCCTATGAAAGACCTCCAGAAAGAACTGTTGCTCAAGAACACTTTGAAAAATTCTAAGAGAGTCTGATTCATTGAAAGCAAAATCAAAAGAAATGAGTTGTGGTTCAAGACTTTTGCACAGTATTGTAGCTGTATGTCCATGACGGTTCTCAGTCATCCAGATCATGGTAATCTAAGGAGCCTGGAAAGAAAAAAAAGACTAGGCTTCTTTACATTTCTTGAAGATGACAAATCTGGGACTCCACTGATTGGTCTTAGAACTGAAGAAGCTCCTCAGACGAGAGGTGAAACATCTTCAAGAAACTTAACGAATTCTAGTTGCTTTTTTCCCCCCAAGCTCCTTAGATTATCATAGCTGTACCTTGAAATGGAAATTAGAGAAAATAATTGAGGTGATTATATACAAAATTGTAAGCATCTCATGAAAACAATAAACTTAAGTTGTATCTGTTCAACTTGGATGTTCACTGCCCTTTGATTTGTTCAGTCAAAATGACCCAGTGATGCATCAATAATGTTGAGGTTCAGGATCTAGGGAGGTCAGTCCATGACTAGTAATAGTCCACTGTTTTTTTGTTTTGTTTTGTTTTTATGTTTACTTGTTTTGTTGTTGTTGTTGTTGTTGTTTGTTTGTTTTTTAATCTAGACAGGCCTTTACTGCATTGGTGGTGTGTTTGGCATAATTTTCATGCTGAAAAATTAAGCTGTTGCCAATCAGGCATTATGACTCATCTCAGAGCATATTGCCTCCCTTTTGCTATTTTTAAGCTAAGCGTAAATATACAGTAAATCAGTGTGAATTTGTTCTTCTCCCTTTGTAGACAGGCGTTCTCTTGGATGAAACCAAAGCGAACAGGATGCAAACCATAAAGACGGTGGAGACCCAAGTCCCCTTTCTAAAAGAGAGTTTCTTCACTACCACGTTCAAAGGCCGGCGGAAGAGCAGTGTTACCAATATCCTCCGTAAACAGCAACACTCTCTTCTTAATCAACAGCAGTGTATTTTAGAGCATCAGCCACACAGTCCTAAGCTCTTTCATTCTCATCCAGTTGAAAATGGACCGGGGCAGCAAACCCCCCAGCATCACCGACTTGCTCGCTCAACCAGCAGCCCGTTATGCAAGGCAGCTGAGAATGCAGAAGCAGATGGGGATAGAAAGGAGGAGCAAAAAGAGAGAAAGGCTCAGAATGTGAGAGAGGCTGAGCTGGAAAGGGGGGGAGAGGGAGCAGTGAGTGGTAGTGAGCCCGTGGCTGTCACTGCCAGTCTCCTCCTCCTTTCATCATCAGCCTCAGCAGTGCTGGGGGAGCCAGCATCATCCTCACAGCTGCCGATAACTGTGGTGGGCAGACAGCAGGGATTAGCTGGCTCTGAAAGGGCTCTGACCAACAGAGGACCGGCGGCAGCAGTAGCTCATGAGGAAGCCGAGCATGCCCAATCTCGACCCCAGCATCATGGCCTATTAGCCAAAGGTGTTCGTCTACTCAGGAACATGGGGAACCAGGAAGCAAAGCAGAAGAAAGGAGGAGCCAGCGGTGGACCAACAGGGGATGTTTCTTGTGATGGTGAGGCAGAGGAGCGAGAAGTGGACAAAAAATCCAAAAAGTCCTACAATAAAACAAATAAAGGAGCAGGAGAACATGGTGGTAAGAAGAAATCAAAGTCTGAGTCAAAGGGTTCTGTGTTTTCTGGAATGAAGATCAGGAAGAGTTTATCCAAGGTGAAAGGGTTGTCTAAGGATGATATGTTGGAAGATGGGAGATCAGCACATGTTGGCAAAGCAGGGGTCGAGTCTGGTGCAGAGAAAAGCCTGTCAGCTGATGAGATGGGCATGCTGTCAGATGTTGAGGGGGATCTAACCCATTTAACTGCAGACAGCCACGAATCTATGGGCGATGAGACTGGCCGGAAGACAAGTTCAGGGTCAGATGCTGAACTCTACAGTTTTCACTCAGCGACTGAAAGTGAAGACCTGCTCTCTGATATCCAGCAGGCCATGAGAGACCAAGGTGTTGCCAGTGAAATTGTTACCAGACACTTATCTGAAGTGTCTGGTAACAATATGTCAACTTTGGAGGGGAGCAAAATTCCTGAGACCGGAATATCTCACCAACTATTTAATCTGGATGAAGACTGTTTCTCCCCACCTCTTGTTAGTGAAAGTGTACCTCAAGAACTGAATGATAAGTGTAAGAGACTGGAGAATGAAAGGAGTGACATATCTATATCAAGAATTTCATCTGGTCCAGGGTCTCTGAGTGAGAGTGGTCCTTCATCTTCTGCTCCAGACACAGAGAGAAGCAGTGGCAGCCTTTTTCCAAAAACTAACAGCACTTATAGCTTTCAAGACACTACAGCCACCACCACCTCATATGAAAGTGCTGAGGAGCCCCAGGATGAACTGGAGAGCCTGTTTTTGACTCCACATCAGGGTCAAGGTAGTCAGGCTGTACTTGGCAAAAACACATCATGTGACCATTTAGATTCCATAATGGTAGGGACAGGGCCAACTGGTACTCAAAAAAGTGCAAGCAGCATGGACCTGTCTGTTGAGAGGGAGGATGAAGAAAGTGGTGGGCGGGACTTTCTGTCTCTAGAAAGGAGAAAAAATAGTCTGTCTATTAGCCACCTGATAATAGACAGTCCCCCTGTTTTTCAGCCTAGACGAAGATCATCCAACTCCCCCTCCACTGTCAAATTCTACCCACCTGTCCACCCTTCCTATATTAAGACCACCACCAGGCAGCTCACCTCTCCAGTTGGCTCCCCCATTACCAGCCCTCACGTGCCTCGGAAAACAGATCCCATCAGTGGATCACTGGAATCCAACAAGGTCCAAGGGTTTAGGAGACGCAAGCAGAGGTCCTGCTCCATAGCTGGGCCGCACAGTGTGTCTGCAGACTGGTCGTCTGAGGTTGATGAGCTTAGTGGAAGACATGATGATGGGGCCAAATTTCCAGATCAGGAGACCACAGAGAAGAGTTACACAGGTGGGACTTACTGGACGCTGGGCTCTAGGAGAGCACACTATGGAAAGCAGACGTCTGCTGCTCCAGTACCCTACCTGGATGTCTTCTCTGGTGAGTGATATATTAAACAACTGAAGTGAGCAATCAAAACAGGTTTCAAAAAAAACTTTAAAAGAAGGTAAAGAGAGAATAATAACCTTCCTCCCAAAACATAGGTGCCAATTTAGTGTAGCTGTCTTCTCTTTTAAATGCCCCATAATCTATTAGCCTCACTGCACTCATTCTGAATGGCATTTCTCAGAGAGACCTGTGTGAAAGTGAGCTACAAGACAATTTGATTAATGTCAGTTTTTTTTTTGTTTGCATCTACAATCGAAATCAATGCCACAAAGGGATGAACTACATGTTTTGCAATACAAAGAAAAAGTAAAGAAAAACATAGAGAAAAACACAGAATATCAATAGCTTGACTTTTTAATTCTATTCGTTTTGTGATTATTCTGCTATCACATTGGCACCAAAGTATCAGGAAGACAATAATGAAGCATTTCATTTAAATATTTTAGCTATTTCATAATTTATTCCTACTGAAGAAGTCTTAATGGATTGGATGCCACTCTTATTTGTTTGGCTCATACCCTATTGGAGATTAGGCCATTACACAACCAATGATTATAGTAATTGCCTAGTAAGTTTAATTACTTACAAATTGCACTTTATATAAGTAAGTACACTAGAAATACTAAGGTTATTATTTTAAAATACAATACTTAATGAAAACCATAATAAAACCATGGGGTGTCTTTGAGATGCGTTGTCTCACTCTAATAAAACAATGCCACTCTGTCCTCCTTACAATTGTGGAGCCTTTCAAGAGCTTAGCTGTTGTCTCCTGTCTTTGCCTGTGCTCGTAAATCAGAGGACCGAATGACAATGCTGCCACCCACCCACGGCTATGTCATCCTCTGATTCCACTGGCTTAGATAAGAAGCACACGCATACACAAACACAGTGGATGTTAAACTCATGTGACAGTTTTTCTGCAAGACAAAAATAAGTCATGATGTTAAATCAATTTCTGTTTGCGTCAGGTGAACTCGCTCCAAACAACAGAAGTACATAATGATCTGAATCCATATAAAATGAACATTTTTGTGCCTGTGTGGCACTTTTTTGTCCCGTTTATGCTCACAAATACTCAGTCTCTAACTAGTTTACCATTGCATGTGATACCAATCAGTGCAGCGAGGTTTACAGGTCACATGTACCCTTAAGAAGGAGTGGAAGCAATGAGAACAAAGATGGGAAACCACAGAAAACTCCAGCTTAATGTTTGAACAAGTGACGACAAATTCCCACTGACGGATAAAAACAAATCTACAGGAGCATGAGTCATGTCATGGCTTTTAATTGATTTGACACTGTCCCCTGTATCACATGGTTAAAAGAAATCACCCTGTTTTAGAATTGGTCTTCCTGCTGTAGCTGTGTGTTGTTTTGGGCTCAACAGTCCTCTGCTGTCACATTGTTGATATCCCCCACCACCCTTCAAACTCCACATAATTCCTGACATTAATTTCATTTTCAAGAAAATATGTCATTCCTTATGAAGTATAGAGATTTTGATACATTTACATTACTACATTTCTCACAGGTCAAACTTACTTTACAAACATGTGGACAGCCTACTTTATTTTCTGTATTTTATTCAAGAAGTAGAATTTATACATTTTGTAACCATGCTGTCGGCTTTAGCCCACCTTTTAGATTTTTTTTTTTCAAGCTATTCCAAAACTTTTCTTTTTCTGCAATTTGATAGTTCTTTGCACTTCACAATCAGCACCACCTCTCTTTTCACCCACGTGTAAATGGTGTGAATAGAGTTTACAAGTGTAGGTGTTTAATTATCACATCCTAAAATGAAAAATGTCTTTTACATTCTTTGGTCAGACTGACATGAGGCGTCTAACTACACAATTTTTCTCAACTTACCAAATATATATATCTAAAAATAAATTTTAAAAATGTGTCTGTTCAAATTCATCTGAGTATCCTCCTCTAGTCTTGAAAACGGAGCTCTGTATCCCTCTGTTTTGTTCTTGCAGTGTCTGTCTTTTCTTTTCTCAGGTCGCGCTCTTTTGGACAGGCTGTGTATGCATCAAGGAGATGGGTCCTCTGAAGAGGATGTGAAAGAACTGTGTCAACGAATGCTTGTCCAGGGTCTCCTGCACCCCTTCAGCAACGGGCGTGCAGAGCTCCTTGGTGACAGTACTGTGTCACCAGTTTTTAATGTAAGACCTTTCTCTTCACTTACACTTAGTACTTATTCTAAAAACTGACCACATATTCAGGGGTAGGTTCATTTTTAAACAAATATATAGTTTAGCTTTAAAACACTTTACACTTTAAAATGCTCGATCCACATTAGAATAGCTCTAAAATAATTAGACTTAGGGTTTTTGTGGGGATGGAAATAACCCCTCAAAGCTGAGCAGCTGTGTTTCATATTTCTAACTTTTCTACTTTCATAACAAACCACTGTCTAAAGATAGTATAACATGGGCTGGGATGCATATAAAAAGCATGTGTTAATGAGATAAATCACTGAGTTACTCTTATGTGCAGTAGAGAGAATGAATGCAGAGTGTGTGTTTCTGTATTTATTGTCTGACTATGATTCATCTGAGAGATTTCATTACCTGAAGAGCAGTGGTGTATGTAGAGAGGGTGACTATGCGGAAGTTGATTTCATGAATCTTTTATTTTCCACTCCAGTAAAGCTTTGCTCAGACCTAATTGCACATGCACATGCCTGCAGATTTTATCACAGCTACTGCTGGAGCCATTTCTGTCATGACTCCTTGCAGCTCCTTGCATGCAAATGAAGCTGTAAAATACGTGTAACTTGATGTACAATTTAAACTGCAACATATTTATCAACACATCAGCTCTTTGAAAATATAGGCCTGTTCAGTGTCTTTATGTTGCTACAAAATGACAATCATAAAATAAGTCATCAAGTCATCCACTGATAAACACTCTGATGACTTAAAAAGAAAAAGATTTTTTAAAACCTCGCTAACTGTGCAGCTTCATGGATATCACATTGAGTTGTTCAGCATAATGTATACAGACGTTTATGCCTCAGTCTTATGTCATGGCAGGGAATGAACTCCACTGGCTTTGCTGAGCCTATAGTGACGCCATGAGGTTGGCTCTTTCAGTGACATTTCCCAACAACCAGTGGATGGATTGCTGTTAAATTTTCTACATATATTCACCCGAGAAGATTAGTTTTAATGGTGTTAATTCTCCTGACTATTGCTATCCAGGTTTTTCACTTCCAGTGTAACATCTTATCATCTATGACATAGCTAGACCATTTTAATTGTAATTTTTTTAAAATTTATATAAAAAATAATTTAATTTGATTTAATAATTTTCAAAATGTATATTTTCAGCTCAAAGCACTGCTGTATGAGCACATAATAACAAAGCAAATATAGTTGATGTAAATTCTTGGTCTTTTATCTGTCTAAAAACAAACAGTCAGGTCAGATTAGCTTTGGATTTTGCGCATTGGAACATCTCCTGCTGATGCACATGTGTGGACATATGTTGTATTTACTCATACGCACATAAAGGTTCAGTAGACTTCCACACAGACAAAAGCAAGATTACTCGCCTGACAGTGCAAGCTCTTAAGCTGATTTATTAACATAAATGCAAATCTCTGGAATACAAACCGTCATCTGTTTGCATGCTGCATGGTCAAAGTAGGCCACAAACAAACAGACCTTTTCTTTTTTTTCTTTTTAATCTTCAAACAATTCACTGTTGCATCAGTATGTTAAAGACACTTGTGGACACATACAAAAGGACAGCATGAGACATCCACGCTAAGGCTTTTCCTTGCATAGCTGGATTATTATTGCCTCTGACATTCATTCAGTCCCACAAATGCACATAAATGTGCGCACACATACATTTGTGCTTGTGTAGACCATCTGCTGACCGTGTTATGTAACAACTCCACGTGCCTTGGGCTCAGGCTGCTCTTCCTGAGCAAAAAGCTCACCATGTCAGGATTGGACAGAATTGTCCCTGCTCTGCATACTTCTTCAGTCTGAGGCTTGGCCTGGAGTCATGTATTATTCAGCCTGACCATGAATAACCTTTGTTGTTGTCATTCAGAGTGCAGATTTCATTTTTTAGGGCTTTCTATCTTAAAGCTAATCTCCTTTTGAAATTAAATCATCAGTCTGTCTTTGCTGTTCTGGAACCTTTTCACTTAAGCCCCTTAATATATCAGACCATTATGTTCTTTCCCTTTTAAAGTTGCTCTTCATCTTGAAATCGGTTATTTACTGCACCGACTTTGTTTTTTTCTTTCTACACCTCTCTTTCCTTTTACTTCATTCTTTCATCTCCTGTTTGCCCTCCACCGTTCTACCTAAATATGGCATTGCATCCAATTTGGTGGAGACAGCAAATGTATCACTTTCGTGTTTCTTGTTCAGCATATGCCCTGAATTATATACTCCAATCAGCCTCATTCATCACAAAAATGGGGCTTGATAATAATGAGTGTCTAAGAACTCTGAACATATGCTGTCCTTTGTGCTTGGCAAAACATTGCTTAGTTGATAAATTTCTGTTGTCGTTGCAAGAGTTTACATCGATCTCGCTCTGCAGGTCAGGTTACCACAGTGACCAGCTAATGCTGACATACAATATTAATATACTGCAGTATAGGGGCACTTCTGAAAAGAGTTGCCATTTATGCTCTCATAAGATTGGCAAAAAAAGTAGAGTGCGATCTATCTGTTCATAGCCTTGCTATTTCACTTATACTAGTATGAAAAATAGAGTTGTGGTAGGTTTTGTAATGATACATACTTGGAATGAGAAAATGGAAAGCACCTGAATGCTCTAAAATATCAAACTTTTTAAAAAAAAAGAAAAGGAAAAAGTGGAATAATTTGTACAACTCCATGTTTGCAAGGCAGAAAGCAAGCACTTGACTCATATTTACCCTCACATTGTTGAGTACCTTTAATCTGAGCCTCTTTAAGAGTTGTTTTAGGGTAGCCATCATTGTGTTGGGTGTTGACTGAAGAGTCATTGAAATAAATACTGTTAAATAATATAAATACAAATGTATTTAATTTCAGTAGCCTCCAGCTGCTCTTTGTCTAAAGTGATTAAATATATTTATTGAGCATGCCTTGTTGTACATTTAGAGGATTAAGCATTTTCACCATGACCAGAAACCATATTGGAACAGTAAGAGAGTCAATTTTAGCTTAGTGTTTTTATTTGCCATGGAGACTGACAAACTACCGGCAGCTGTGACTAGACTGAGAGCTTTTTTGACATTTAACAGGAATATTAAGAAACATGTTTCTTAGATGTTCAACAGTAGTGCTTTTAATACTTCTGTGTTTACTGAACTTTTTATCTTTTACCTTACTGACCTTGTGTCTGATATTATAAACTTTCTGGTTTTATAACTTGTGTTCAGGAAGAGCAGCTGTACACCTGGGCATCTGTAGGCTTGCCAGTGTCTCCTTACCTTTGGGAACTCTATGGAGGGGCAACCACAGGCAGGGTACAGAGCTTGAGATCCTCTTTCCATCAATCATCAGCCAAAACACCAGGTGCTCCACACGTTCAGGTTGGTTAAGTCTTCTCTTTAGTGTTAAATATCTGACAACTGTTTTTCATCCTGCCTGCACAGAAAGGAAAGTGTATGCTCTGAAAACATAAACTTAACATCTTTATTAGATTAAATTCAAATGTCTCCTCTTTACAAAGTCAAAGTTTGTTTCTTGCTGACTGATATATTCACTGCATATGCGTGTGTCTGAAAGGTAACATTTACCCAATATAGCCTTTTTAAAAATTGTCATTGTAATATCATTCATGATTATAAACCAAACGCACACAAAAGACTTGAAAATGGTGCACACAGTTGAGTAAAAATCTAGAAGAAACTAAGCTTGATTATAATATTTTGCTGTTCCTTCTTGAATTTCTATTTTCTGTATTTAGCACCTTTGGTACAAAAACATATATACAGGATGTGTTAAACTGCTTTAAAAATGAACAATGGAAAAATTGAATTTTAGTGTGCAAAACAGCAAAGAAATGAATACCGAGGGATAGAAACCCGTTGACAAACATGGAAAGATATAATTACTGAACTTTGTATCTGATACATATATATTTGACCTGTATTTTAAATCTGTAATATTATTACCCACATGAATTTAGCTGTGAGTTTTTCCTTGGCCACCAGAGGTCAGGCTTGTGTTGAAAGTACTGTGAAACAAACACACGAATCCTCCCCGTTTCCTAGAAAAGTAAAAAATAAATAAATAAATAGAGGACCATACTGTCTAAATATTCTCCTCGCAATTCAACAAGGCGACTACAACTGGAGAATGTGTACTAGCAGACAAAACCCTCCTCATGTGAGGCCTACTGAGACTCACTGTCTCTGGGGTCAAATCTCTGGTATCCCCTCATCCCTATTCTAACCAATGTGGAGCCAGAGGTCTGACAGAGTCTAGACATGAGGGACTTGGTTGACCCTTCTTAACCTCATAATTCTGTCACTAAGCTGCCTGAGTTGTGACACTTTTTCCCCCCTCACTGTTTATGTAATTGAATGATAATGTGCCTAAGATTTAATAATATATTAATAATATATTATATTTATGCAATTTATTTATGTATGTGTTTATTTGGTTCACTGACAGACAGAATGCAGCAAGTTGAAGTCAGGTCAGTCATCCTCTGAGGATGAAAGCAGTCTCATCCCACTGCTGGAGAGGACCATTGATGACCTGCGGATTAAGATAGCTGTGTTGCAAGGCCAGCAGGCCTCCCTGGCAAAGGGCATCAGGGATAATATGGGAGTTCTGGGCAATGGTCACCACAAGGCCTCACAGATAAAAGAAGGACGATTGGGGAAGATGAGCCAGGAGGTGTCTACCCAGACGTCGCCTGTGGAAGAGGGATTTAAGTTCGATGTGCCTTTGAATGGGCGGTCTAGCAGCACGCCGTCCTCCATTTCACCCTCCATCGTCAAATCTTCAGAAGGCTTTGCCTGCACTTGCCAGCAGAGGCAGCAGAGCAGCATCCAGTCAGGTCTTCCTCCCCCTACAGTCTCTGGGGTTATGTCCCAACCACCACCACCACCACCTTTACCAGGGGGTTCCACTGCACCTCCACCGCCACCTCCACCACCACCCCCACCCTTACCCGGGCTTGGACCTTGTTTCCCACCCCCACCACCACCGCCCCTTCCATCAGGTACCGGAGCTCCACCACCTCCTCCACCCCTGCCTGGTTTCGGACCTCCACCCCCACCACCTCCTCCACCACCAGGCATGGGCCCTCCCCCACCACCCCCTCCTCCAGGAATGGGCCCCCCTCCTCCACCCCCACCTCCTGGCTTTGGGCCCCCACCACCACCAGGCCCCATGCCTTCCATGATGATCCAGGAAGCTGACCCTGCCAAGGCTATGATAGAACCCCCCAAGCCAATGAAGCCACTCTACTGGACCCGCATACAGCTGCATGCTAAAAAGTAAGGATATGCTGTAGAAAGTGAAGATAGATATGGATCATTTGCACAAAGGTATTCTCTGAACAGTAGAGATTTGAGAGGAAGCTTGTCCACTTAAGATAAAGATCGACCACATGCTGTGACTGCAATAGACATGCTAGCTTTGTGGAAAATGAAAGTGATGCAAGCCAGGCATTGTGGTCAGCAGAGAAATGACTTGAACCAGGTTTTCTTTCCTTATTAAGGCTTGGAAAACTGTGGTGGAACAAACCTCTAGAAATGGAGAGCTTGCTTTACGAGCAAGTGAGGAACTCAACCCAGAATTATAAATGCCATTTGGTGGCTAATGATTTTGGCAGTAATTGATTTTGGATTTTTATTCTCCAAAAAATAACAAATTAGTACTTGTAGAACTGCAGAGGGCAAAAACATGCCTTTAAAAAAACACAAATTACACTATGAAGTTCTACTTTGCTGTCAATCAAAAAAATGGCTCTCCTACTTACACTGTAAATAATTCCTCCCCCTCCATCTTTAGACATACTGTCTCACTGGTGTGGGAGAAAATTGAGGAACCAACTGTGGATTTTGAAGAATTTGTGGAGCTATTTTCCAAAAGCACTGTCAAGGAGAAGAAGAAGCCAATTTCAGACACAATCAGCAAGTCAAAGGCCAAGCAGGTATGATATGTTGTGTTACGCTCATGTGTTTGCATATATACTGATATATTTGCTTAGGCAAGTGTGTGTGTATTTGTATATTTATGCATGCATGTTTTTGCTTCTCCCCCTTGGGGTCACTACGTTTGGCTTTCTTCAGGGCTTTCCTGTTCGCACTTTTACTCCAGTGATGGCTGTTCCTTTCCATTTCTCATCACTGTTGTCTCCCATTTACTTTGAGTGACAGAAGGAAATGCTACAGCCAGACAGTTATTATGTGGTGTGAGCTCTGGCTCCCACCCGACTCCCCTTGTGACCATCCAGTGGCATCAAGCCAATGTCTCGCGTGCGGTGAGGAAACCTCACGACGGTGATGACTGCTCGGAGAGAGAGGGAGTGGGAAGGGGAGAGGGGAAAACGGGAGGGAGTGAGAAGCGTGGGAGTTGTATTTCATGATGTGGTTCCTCCCATTGTGCTTTCTGTATGACTGAGTTTAATAGTCAGACTGTTTCCCTCCCAAGTGTCCTTTATGTCACTCCATCAATCAGCAAGGCAAACATTTGATCTACAATTTAAGGCTCTTTTGGTTAAGAGTTTTATGATAATGTACTATTCAGCTAAATTATGTATCTAAAACACAAATAATGTTGCACAGGGGAAGGAAGTTTCACCCCTCTAATTGAGGCCCTGTAGAATCACCAGGCAGTTTCTGCTGAAATGATATGTTGGTCCCAAGCATAGACACTGGCGGGAAATATTCTTAAGTTATGGGAAGGGATCAATTGGAATTTGACACCAAAATCTAAACCTTTCTTCCAAAAGGTTTCTAGTTGATTGAAAGTACAACTAGAACAAATGTTGAACAGCTTTACTCTTAACAAAAAGCTTCTTCTTCTACGGTTTATATTTCCCCATCTTGGTTTTCATCATTTCAAATTTGAATCTTCAAAGTCCATAGGAAGTACTGTCTAACTGTAGAGTACTCCATAATTACACAGCTATAGATTTTATATTTACATCAAAAGTGTGTCTGTCTCACAGAAGTAGTCATGAATGTTGCTGTAGCAGAATAAATGTGAACTTTCACGCTAAAGTACTGTATGGTGTAGCTTAGATCCAGCAGAGCAACGGTCTCGCAACTGAAGAAGTCAGTTGGATGACTTCTTCGTTTCTCTCACTCAAAACGCTGTGTGCAGATGAACAGAATCGACCTTTTGGGAGCACTGATTAATGGTGAGACTTCTTTGACAGCCTTGTATGAATGGGATCTAACTTGGAAAGAGCAGTTATTACAGGTGTTGTGTGTAATGATACATCTGTAGGACACCTGTTAATATTTTTTCCTTGAATAGTTAAAATTTTAGTTATAAATAAGTCCAGCAAGTCATTGCTAGATGTACTATTACTGTTACTGTAGCATTACTGCGACACTCTAATTGACACCGCTCTGGATATGTTTATTACCACATTATGAAATATCTCTTCTTCTTTTTTCCCTAATTGTGACGGGAAACAAACTTACTTAGGTGTGTGTCGAATTCCCCCAATCATCTCTGTGGATGATCTCCAACACAGCCATGGTGATTCAGCAACAGCAAAAACATAGAACTGTAACTGAACCAAAATTGCAGTTAACCTTCAACATATTACATCTCCTACTGGTTCAGTTATTTGCATCCCCCTGTGTGCTGTGAGTGCAACTATTTTGCTGATGAGAGGGGACAAGCATCCTCCTCAGGACTACCACTAGAGAGCAGCTTTGACGTCAGTACTCCTCTGCTGGCATAAGTATTACAGTAGATGGGAAGATTTACTGCTATTACACAGTGTCAACTGTTAACCTTTGTACCTGCAGAGAGGTTTCAGAGGGAGCAGCCTTGCTTCTGACCTTTTTATATGATGTACTAGAGATATGGAGTGAAAGTTATGAATATGAATTATAGTATGTGGTTTACATCTGTTTAAGACTGAAGATGATGAACTGCATGTTTCCAATGCTCTGTTTTTCATCTTAAGAGATTTGAAGTCTAGGGTAGAGAAAATAAAAATATATATAAATTATTGATATATGACATTTATGAAAAAAAGTGTTTATCTTATTAACATTTAACAACCAAAACTATTTTGTTTTGTTAACAAGAGATCAACTCCAAGATTTTTATTTTTTATTTAAAAAAGTTAAACGTCGTTAGAAATGAAAATGAACAATATTTAAAAAATTGAAACCTATCTTTATTCAAACATTATGATACACGCTGAGGCGTTTATGCTTCTGTAAGTTAACTTTTAGAGCAGCATTACCTTCCAAACAACTGGTATGTGACCCTACCCCGACCTCTATTTTGTTCAGTATCATAGATACTTCTATGGGCATCTTTTCTCATTTCTCACACACTAAGCTCTGGGACACACACACACACACACACACACACTTCACCCTCATAAATCTCCACTGGCTCCTGGTCAAGTCACGCATTACTTATAAGATCCATCTTCTCACTTACAAATCCCTCAACTCTTTGGCCCCTCAGTACCTGTTTGACCTGCTGCAACAATACACACGGTCTCTAATGCTACGGTCCTCAGCCACGGGTCCACTTTCTGTACCCCACATCAACCTAGGTACATTTGGGAAAAGAGGCTTCACTTTGGCAGCCCTCATCCTCTTTAACTTTCTCCAATCTGAGCTTCACAATGCCCCATCACTGGAGTCTTTTAAGAATTTATCAAAACTCACTTCTTTAACAAAGCCCTCAACCTGTAGCCTTTTGTCTATTTTTATACTTATTTGCATCCTAGGGTTTCTTGAAAGGGACTATACAAAGTTGATATTATTGTTATTATTATTATCATTTATATTTGAGAACGATGAGAAGTTTAAAAGCAACATTTTCCATTATTTCTTTGAGGAAAGAATTGGGCTGAAGTTACTGTATGTTCTCAGTGCTGATTTTTAAAAATACATATTTATTTTTTTGTTTTATTTTATTTATTTATTTTTTTGTTGGTCACCAGAAAATCTTGAGCTTTGAGTATCAAGATTACTTTTTTAATTAATATAATAATTGTAAGATAGGAAATTGCCAATGGCAGAGGATGTGGTCACCAAGCTCCCTTCTAATAAATATAAAAAATGGTGATGTAGACACACTAATCCAGCACCATCATAGCTCTTTTATCTGACTGTATTGTTTGAGCTGCTAAATCAGTAGCCAAACTAATAACACTAGCATTCATCTGTCTTGTTTACTTCACACATCATTGCTTTCCTTATTTTAGCAATAGAAATTGTGGTGTTTCCTTTATTATTTTTCATTAAAAGTACCAAACTTGAGAGCTTTATTCATAACACATTTTCAGCTCTAAGCACACCGTGACTGTTGTATGAGAAGTTAATTAAATGGTACATTCTTTTTACATGAATTTAATCTTTGATCACAGAAACAAAACTGGGTACGCCTATGAATTCCAATTGGGTTTATTGCATGAAAATGATGATAAAACAACAGAACACCAGAGCTTTCTTTATTTTGTATACTTGGGGTGTGTGCATCTGCATACTTGCATCAATAGTCCTTGATGCAAGTATGCAGAATTGCCAGAGGGGTTCAAGTTGTAAGATGGAGTAGGTTAGCAGAAGATCAGCGAGCAAATTAATGTCGGTCAAAACACAGGTGCAACACTAATCAGAGCCGCCACAATGCTCTGATTGCTTCTTACATGGGTTATTAATGATATCAGAGTCTGAGGACTCTGATTAGATGTTGAAAGCATCATATTTAATATATTTCAGTTTATTAAGTATACCTAATATACCAAATATACCTGAGGCTCTGTTGTATATTTCAGCAAATAAGGCTTTACTGATGACTTATTCACTGCAATGACGCTGTTACCTTACACTAAAATATCACAGACTTACTGTGAAAGTCACTCAGCATCATATCTCGATCGGCATGTTTCTCAAAGCTGTGGTTGGGCTGGGGAACACAGACAGTTGGGGCTTGGTGATATAACTTCCTGTGTGTTTAAGAGGTCTGTGGTCTGTGTGATCTGGTTTAGATGGAAGCATTCTGTCTGGATCACAGTAGGCTACGGGTTTCCTGTCCTGTCCCTTCACCACTTTGCAACCCAGTGCACACTTCTGCTTACTCAGGAGAGCTGTGGCTTATAATGGTCCCCTTGGATGCAGTTTTTATGCGTAATAACAACACTGGCTTGATATTTAACTCCTGACTGTTTGTCGGAGGCAGACTATTATTAAACTGTTAACGTTTGCAGCTTTTTGAGCAGTTTTAATCTCCATGGCATTGTGCAGATAATACTTTCTAAACTTTACCTTTTAGCCCCCTTTAAAAAATGTGTAATTTAAACAAAAAGTCAGTTTTCTGTTTCATCAGTTGCACTACTTGAGTCAGAATAATAAGCCTTTTGTGTTTTTACTGATCTGTAAGGTTTTGATTGTGTAACTGGATGACAGTGTATGTGGAGACTTGAAAAAAATCTGTCAACACAATGTAACTCCATAGCTATAATTTTCCCAGTGTGTGCTGATCAATAATGATGAAGTTTTCCTCCCACAGAAGGAAAATGATAGAGAACAGATTATTTCTATTCAAATATTGTCTTTGTAATTCAAAAGCCCTTTATTAGCATATAGTTTTAACAAATAATATATATTTATACAATATACATGAACTGTGCACGTCTCTCACTGTCCCTCAGGTTGACATGTTAATATTATAGACAGCAAGATTTACCTTCTAGTGTTTTTGAAAGGTCGTTAATCATCTTCAAGCCTAATTATGGCGTTTAGCTCATTTCAAATTGACCCCTATGGTTAAATTAAAATCTACATATTACATTGCAGGAGGATCTTTCTCTCCACCTCACCTGTCAAACAGAAACCACCGTTCTGTTATGTTCTGTTTGTGATGAAGTTTATGGTTAATGAGCCTGTACGATGTTAAGATTTTTTTTTTCTCTTCATGTCATTATCTTCTAGGTGGTGAAGCTCTTAAGCAACAAGCGTTCACAGGCTGTAGGTATCCTCATGTCTAGCATTCATCTTGATATGAAGGACATAGAGAATGGTAAGTCTTGTCACATGTTCATGACGAGTGCTTTAGCTGGTATAGAGGTGTAGCACTTTTGTTATCATCTGTCACAAAGTTTCTTCAGATGGCAAAACTGTGAAAGCAATTTATTGTGTCTCAACAATGAAGAATATGTAGCAGTTTCTGAAAAGGTGGTACTGCTACCATTTTCCAAAACATACACAGTTGCACATTCGGTGTGCCGCTGTTTTGCGCATATGAAGGCATGCTATTGATCTTTTTAATAGCCATGTTCTGTTTTACTCCAGGGATGGGAAATCTCATTCATTTGCCTGTCATTCAGTCATTTAATTCACAACTTAATTTTAGCTGACACTTTTTAAATTAGCTGGTATCTTGTGCAGGTTAATTCCACGGATTTTGGTGATGTCTTGACTTTTGCTGTAGTTCTAGTTTTAACGTCTGTGATTTTGGGTGACATGGCTAAACAACTTTTATTAAATTTGATACATTCACTACACAGTAAGTACTGGGTCGGACACTCTTTTGCTTTCAGGACTGCCTTAATTCTTTGTGGCATAGATTCAACTAGGTGCTGGAAACACTCCTTAGAGATTTTGGTCCATTTTGATAAGATGGCACTACACAATGATGTGACTCTCTCGTTCCACAACATCCCAGAAGTACTCTATTGGATTCAAAGCTGGTTACTCAGGATGCTATTTAAGTACAGCGAGATCGCTTTTATGTTCAAGAAGCCATTTTTAGGTGATTTGAGCGTTAGAGCACATTATCTTGATGAAAGTAACCAGGAGAAGGTGGGTACACTATGGTCATAAAGGAGTGGACATGCTTAGCAACAAAGTAGGTTGTAGCATTTAAATCATGTGCACTGGGTACTAAGAGGCCCCGTGTGTCTGAAGAAAACATCCTCCAGAGCATTACACCACCAATAACAAGCTGAATTGTTAACACAAGGCAGGATGGATCCATGTTTTCACGTTTTTTTTTTTATGACAAATTTTGACCATACTCATCACGAGACGATCTTTTTTTTTTGCCCAATTTTGGTGAGCCTATGCAAAATGTAGGTTCGGTTTCCTGTTCTTAGCTGAAACCCAGTGTGGTTTCTGGTTCTGTAGTCCATCTGCTTCAAGGTTCAGCATGGTCAGAATGTAGAGATCCTTTTGCCTCCTGATACTAGTATCTAGCATACTAGTATCTTCTAGGTAACTGAGACTTGACACAACTTCATAATTCCCTGCAATTTTACAGATGGTTGTACGTGTAGAATCCCAGTATATCAGCAATTTCTGAAATACTAAGACCACTCCATCTGGTAACAACAATGATACCATATTAAATCACCTTTCTTCCCAATTCTGATGCGTGATTTATACTTTAGCGAGCTATCTTGACCACGCCTACATGTATAAATGCACATGAGTTGCTGCCATGTGTTTGGCTCATTAGACAACTACATTAACGAGCAGTTGTAAAAGTTGCCAGTGAAACATTTTTGAACCTCATTCTTCTGACAACATCAAACCAGAATTATAAAACATCCACTACTTCTGATCATGACCAGATACTTTTATAACCCATCAGGTTGTGTCTTTGTGTTAATTGGCAAATGTTAGTATGGTAAGGATCTAGTCAACATGCTATTTGTCTCTGTTTTTATTATACAGCACATTAAAAAAAACAAAAACAAAAAAAACAACAGGAGCGTACCCCATGTAATTTCTAGTGAAAACAGATTAATGAATGAAAGTAAAATACTGCATAGCATATAACTTTTGTTTTTACATAAAAACTACTGTGGGGGTTAAACACCTGTTAAGAAATTGTTTAAAGAAACAAGATTAAAAAGATAAACAGACAGCACAGTCAAATAAAAGTAATAAAATCAAAGTAAAAATAATAAGAAATGTGGTAAACTTTTCACCTGCTGAACATTATTGTGTTTGTAGTGTTGTAAATACTACTTGCTGATATTGGCTTTGAGCTTAAAACACCACTGTGCCTGAGAGCAGCTAGAGATGCTTTTATTTATGTGCCACGAGGATGGTTCCTTCCTCTGTTTGAAGGTAGTACACAGTCATCCCCAGGTGTGTTGGGAAGATGCTAACTTCCAAACAAAAGTGAATTTCTATCAAAAGCGTACAAAAGCAGCATTTTGATACCATATCATCTCTAAAAAAGAAATAATTCTGCACACTGAACATAAGCAAACCCCATTGTATAGATCTTTTCTCTTTTTTAGTCTGCCGTGAAGTTAGAATGTTATTGGATTTGTTTTTACCAAAGCTATTCCAGTGTTTGGTGTTATCACAAGTTATACTGCTGAAAGGCATCTCTCTTCTCGTCTGTTTCTTTTCTCTTTCATTTTGCATATTCTCTCCCCATCTAACATGCACATCGTGTTTCACAGAGACACTCTGTCGGATGAGTTGTCACCATCTTGTCTAAGCGGCTTTGTTAAAGTGAAGTCATTTTGGAGATGATGATGGCTACAGATGGTCTTCCTGTTTTAGTTACTCTCTGATTGCTCTCCAGTCTTTGCTCATCTGTGTCTAAACACTTCTCGTCATCTCCCCATCCTATTCAATCTTCTCTCAGTAAAGCATTTACGTTAGCTTCAAACCTTAACTCCTCACGCACAAGACATATGGTTAGGTTACATCAAAATAAATGTGTGCCACACAAACCAGCAATGTAGCAATAAACAGTTGCTCTCTGGGAGCGTTTTATCTGCAGCATCTTTAAAGGATCTGGTGGAACTAAATGTTGTTCTGCATTTCTGGTCTCAATGTCAGTCTTTGGTGCATCCATTTTAGGTAAGATTGGAAGGGCAAGAGAGGGCCACGCTCATCAGTACTATTTATCTCCTATGTTAGGACAGTTTTGCACTACTACATAATTAGCACTGATTGGAAACTTCACTATGTCACTAAGAGATCAGAGAAAGGACATCTCAGTGATTTGGTGGACTGCTTTCAAGTATTATCTACTTGTTCTGACATAACAGTGGGCCATCTTCTGTGCAGAAAGAAAATAATCCTGAATGTGTTTTTGAGCATATATATGTGCTGTGTTACACAATGTGTTTGACTGATTTTTAGGTCTGAATAATTATAATAATTATAGCTTTAAAATACTCAATTTCCCTTAAATAACAAACCCCCAAAGTCTGTATAATAACTATGCTAATGTTTTCCCATTCCGGACATGATCTAATGTTCCCTTGTGCTATTAGAGGTTTCAGATAATTAAAGAATCAAAGGACGATTTGTTTACCAAAGAGAGATTAATTTGCCCAAACTTTGTAATTGTTCCTGTCAGTGTAGTGAATTAGTTTCGTTTCCTGTTGGTTTCGTGATTTTGGTCAATGACTAGCAAAGTCTTTGTAAATCTGAGATCTCTGACATGAAGAAAAACAACTTCTGAGTCATTGATTTAGATTGTGTCAGTTTTATGACGGCGCAATTGCTCAGTGAGAAGTCGAGACATTTTTTTTGTTTTTTCCTCACAGCTGTTGTTGTTTGCTTTCAGACTTGGCCCACACTCTGCATTTTTCATAGGACACTTCCGTGCACTGTCGGCGTTCCTGAGAAGTTTTAGACCACCAGCCTCCGTCAGAGATGGCGGTTACCGGCGCCATGTTTGGGTCAAATGTGATAGTCAGGATAGACCTGGGCAGATGGGTCTGGATTTCAGTTAGAAGAGGTCCTGTGTCACCGTGACGATATGGTTTTCTCCTAAAAAAAACAACAAAAAAAAACCAGTCTCCAGTCAAATAAGCCAGCCAGACTGGTTTGGATAGTAATGAAAACCAAATGGTTAAAAGAAATGAGAAACGGAAAAGGGCAGTTTCTTTGTGGCGGGTTTGGAAGAAACAGTGTGTGAAGAGGTCAGGAAGTGACAGCGAAGAACTAAAAAAAAAAAAAAGGAGTTGATTTGCACTTGTAGAAGAAGAGTGACGAGATTAAAAAGGCGACAGAACTGCCTACAGAGAGAAAGTGATATCAGACTATTTCCACATGCTTGACCATCCTTTAGTTTTATATTTGTTATCATTTTCTTTGATCTTATTTTTCAGCTGTGCTGTAAAAGCCTTAAAACATCCTTCTGTATTCATTATCTAAGCAAACTCTGATTCAAAGTTGCTTTAGCCTCTGTGACCCTAGCCTTCACCCCTGTACCTCAGCAGCAATCAACAGATCAAAATATTGTGAGTGATTTTGGGCCCCTGCAGCATGGTGAAATACACATATAGGTGTCAGGCACTGCACTGGGTGATTGTGCGTACAGCAACACCTCAGCCTCAACACCACAGACCCCCGGGCTCTGTTTGTCTTTAAACATTTACTTTCAAAGGATTAATGCTCGAGGGCGCCAGGTCCTCGCGCCGAGACAAAAAGGCGACACCAGGAATTCAAACACAGGAGTTCAAACACAGATCTTTGTACCTTTGACAGGTTTCTAAGACCTCCATATTTATGTTTTAGTTTATGGCTCCTTGCATGCTATCGTCATGAGAACTGATAACTGTGCAGCTTAAAGCACACGACGTGTCACTTTTTGTGGGCATGGGATCATTTTTGTCCTTGTTTCATGGCACCTTCAGCCCCGGCAGGAAATGGTATTCTACCTTTGTTTGTAGTTGTTGTTTCAAAAAAAGAACCACTGTATAAACTAGAGATTATGAAATTGTCGGTCTGTTTGTGTTGGTTTGATTTCTGACTTGTTAATGGTGTTCATTCAAGGTAAAAGAATGTCATGACATGCTTTAGTGTTAACATTAACATTAACCATGTCACCCTCTCTTTCCATCCACAGCCGTTCTAAATATGGACAATACTGTTGTTGATCTGGAGACTCTGCAAGCCCTCTATGAAAATGTGAGTATAACAACAAAGACTTTGGAATCAAAGCTATTTTATATGGTCACAAAAATAATATAATAACATTTTTCTTTGCAAATGTTTTTACTTTAAAGGAAGGATGATAAAGGATCATGCGGACAGTGGTTTTCAATGAGTCAATAGACTAGTGAAAAGGCAATTTCCCAAGCTGAAATACATTTGGGAACTTTCCTGCCAATCCAGAATCGCATAAATACACAATGCTGAGCAACCAGCCCAGGAAAATTATACAAAGCAACTCCACCGACAGCTCAGGCTGATGTTGATGGCAGCATTCGCACAGGGAAAACCTTGATCTTTTTTCTTTTCCTGTGTGGTTTGCAGTAAAAGTATGAGTTTGGAACAGCTTGCTAGTGACAAATAGAATGATTTATTGTTGCACATTTCATGCCATATATCAATAACAAGCAATCATTCCATTATAGAATGAAACCCAAGAAGACTCATAAAGCAGTGATATCAACAAAATGGCAAAAAAGAAATCATCACATGTTAGTGTTGTTTTATTTTTCACTTGACTGAGGGTAAACCACAAAACACCAAATGTCATTCATCAAAATATATCTTTCCAACATTATCAAAGGCTGAACTTTTGTTTAAATTGTAGGGGTGAAAAAAATCTGTAATTACATTATTGTGTAGCAACATTTCAGAGATGCCACTTTACTGCAAACGTATTTCTCTATCTAAGTCTTATTCCATGTTCCACTTGAAAGGGGTGAACTGAGGAAATGTGCATTAGATACTAAAACAAACAGGCAAGCCACAAACTGTACTGGTATGTGTGCTGTTTGGCGACAGCGTCAGTCATGTGTAGGTCTGTCTGCTGCCCTGGAAGGGAACCAAAGCTTTTACGTAGTAAACATGTTTTCTACACTCTGGATCTGATTGACTCAACTTTTGTAATGCCCATGTGCAAAGGAAATGATAGTTGAGAAACTCCAGGATTTGTGTCAGAGCTTCGATGTGGTTTTAAAAAAGAGCCGACTACAGTGAGCTTTGCCAAGGTAAATCATATAATATTAGCAAAGAATTACAGAACTGTCATCAGTACTTCCCAATATGTCTCCATTTTGGCTGTGAAGACTTCCATTTATAGAGTAAATACATATTCATCAAGCTCGTCTGATAGGAAATCTCCCCAGCCCCAGTAGAAATGGTTCAGGGACCATTCGAAGTCGGGTCAGTAAATAATAGAACATGAAAATGAGTATGTTTTCCACATTTCAACTGTGATACATTTTTAAGATGCTGTGAAATTCCTGTGAATTAGTTTTTGGCACAACTACACAGGAGAGGCCTAGACCTTTGGCTGCCAGAGGCATATTAATAATGTTGATCATGGGAATGAGACTGTGGCTTGAGACAAGCTGTAGTTATGAACCAATGTGTCATAACTCAGGATCAAAAGTCTTCTAACCTCTCCAGTCACCCCAAGACTTCAAGCCCTCTCCCTCTGCTTCTCCCCCTTATGGCCTAAGGCTATGTTATTGAGTCGCAGAGCCAAATTGTTTCTCTTTTGTATTGCGAGACTCCATCCTGTCTGTGGGTCTCCAGCCCCCTAAACCACAGTTGGCAGCACAGTCAGCCTGTCTTTAGGAATGTGAGGGGCTTCTAATGGTTACACCCTCACTCACTGTGCTAGGAGCTAGATCAGCCTTCTCTGCCTCACTCTCTGTTTCTCTCACCCACACAAACATGCTCACAAACAAACATGTTGACCCACACAAATTTGCACGTAGTGTACAGTATGAGGATAAAGACAGATGCACACAGAGTCGCTTAGTCTATGAGCTCCAGATTATAGCCACTCCTGTTCTTTGAACAAAAAGCCAGTGTCATTAAAGGGGTCACAGTGATAGCGGGACACTGCTCCCTACCCTCTAATATCAAGCCATAATCTGGCCCCAGACTAGTTGTCTCAAGTTCAGACTTCTTTCAGCTGGTAGTAGATAACAGAGAGGTCAGTGAGTCAGACTCTCCTAAACTTTTAAACAAGATATGATCACCTCAAACCCCATTTTGCATGGTATTGCTCTGAAAAAAGACTAGATATAGTTTACATATCATTACACAATGTAACTTGTCATTTGGGGTCGATTATTTGGCAGCTCAAGGTACAAAGTATCTCATAAATGTAGTTTCATTGAAAATTGAGTGACATAAATAGTGATTAAGGCCTGTCTGGCTCCGTTTAGCCCTGTACTAGAAACTTGCGTAATGAATACCATTTGGTTACCTCTAGTATTCTGGCATCACAAATATCATCCTACTGTACTTTGCATTTGATATTCCACATGGGACTGTATTTCTCATGCTAACCACCACCACAACATGCCCTAGCAATTCAAAGATCACACGCTAATGCCTACTTGTCCCCAATTACACCAAACACTGCTGGGCTCCACTGCTGCCCTTTGAAAAGGATCTGCTTTGTGTTAAATATATTTACACTTGAAAACATCTCGAGAGAAGGCGAAGGAGAGCTTGCCCTCACCGACAGAAGGCAGCGGTGTGCAGAATACTAATCTGGCCCTTCGTGCGTTTGATGCTGGTGTTTGATGTTTTCCAAGGATCCATGCCGAGGCCAAACCCCAGAGTAGGATGGAGAGAAACAGAGGATGAGGCCAGATTGCTGAGACTCAGACTTTGGGGGTCTAAGGGCTCTGGAGGGACTAAGAGAGAGTTTACATTTTCTTCCTGGAGATGGTTTTATTGTTTTGCCCCTCTGCGTCAGACACATTAAGATCTATTGTCTTTGCCTCTTGTGAAACGAAGGGGCATTTTTGGCTTGCTTTTTTTAAACCACCTTGTATAAAACTGTGGTCCAGAGCCTGGCAGCAGGATAATAGTCAGGAATGTAGTCTGGCTGAAGTCAATACTTTTAGCATTTGTGAAACCTATACTGTATAGGCTGGCATATGGTTGAGTTTATGTACAAAACATAATTTGAGAATTCTTTTACACTTGAGATAAAGCTTCCAGACATCAAAAGGGAAGAAAATTAGGGAGGGTAGGGGTTTGTGAATGGCCTAAGACACGCAAATAAAGACTTCAATCCAACTGAAATGTTGCAGGGTTTGAAGTGCAAGAAAACCTCTAAACACCTTGCAACAAATTTTTGCATGGATGAGCATTCAAAAGTTTCAGTGAGCTGATATCAAATGGGGGGGGGGGAATGAAAAAACACCAGTACAATTATTTTTGCAAAACTACGTCTAAGAAGCATCTATTGATATTTTTTGTTCAAAAATCATTCAACATTCACATGCTGTTTTGGGAACATGTCCAAGTACAACTCCTTCTAATGTGTATTTTTTCAGCTATTACAAAAAGGCTCACTATTTCCAAGGGATGGACTTTAATTTGAATGTATGTTTTCACCACTTTGGAGTGCTGGGTGTGACTCAGAGGATAAAAGTGATTCAAGTAATATCCAAACAAATTCTTTTATAAAGCACTTAATACTGTTTCCTGTGCTGTCAGTGTCCCACCCATTTCTCTTACAGATGTGGTTTTTCACAGATTTTCTTCTTTAGTATTTTTCTTTAAATTTTGGTTTCCTGACTGTGACACCGCTACCCTTGATCCTTACCAAAATAAAGGAAATACATACACAGATATGTTTCAGCAATATCCATGCATGTTCTCTTGTAATCAAGCTGTGCAAAAGTCTTGAGTCGACCCTCATTTGTTTATATTTTCCTTCCAGTGAGCCACTTTAAAAAACAAAAAACAAAAAAAAAACTAACGGCTTAGACAAAAACTAATTGTTCTCACTTCTTTAGTTGAATCTACAGTAATGCCAATGTTAACACAGTTTGAAACCAGCATTTCTAAAAATTTTCTACCAACAACTTGATTCACAAAGTAGTATTAGCTTACAAATTTAAAAGTTCAGGACACAAAAGTGGCAGGTCTAAAGAAACAGGCCTGAAAAAAAAACCTCTAGAGCAGATAAACTTCATCTGAAAGTCATCTAATTAAGAAACAGTCAAAATAAATATTCGCCAAAGACTTGACACAGGATCTGAGAAACTGATCTGGAACTTCAGTTGATGCATCTACTTTTCTGAAGCCTCATCAGAAATGGTCTCAGTCTGGTTGTCAAGAAGCCATTCTTAGGAAAGAGAAACAGGGAGAAAAGGCTAAGGTATGCAAACTGCACAAGAACTGACAACAGGTCTCATGGAGTGATGAATCAAAATTGAAAATTTTAGTTAAAATCATCAAAATGTTTGAATAAGGTCAGGAGAGTACAACACTGAAGAAAACATGGTGCTGTCATGGTTTAGGGCTGCATTACAGCCAGCACTGTTGAAGATCTTGTCAAAATTTATGAAATTATGAACACTGATAATTACCCTCAGATTTTGATCCATCATACAATGCCATCTGGAAAGCATGTGATTGACAACAGCTTCAATTTTCAGCAATGACAATGATCCTAAAGATGGTGCCAGTGCATTTTCCTGTCACAGTATCAAGAAATGAGTGATGACTCGAGGCTTTTGTAGAGGCACTTTGTGTTTTGGCTAGCTTAGTTTAGGTTTAAGTAAAATAAAATAACCTTTTGTCAGCGTCATAACTGTAACGGTTACAGTTATGACGCTGAAATAGAAATTGGTTACAGTGTAACCAATTTCTATTTCAACTTAATGTGTACTTTCTTTTGACAGAGAGCTCAAGATGATGAGATGGACAGCATTAAAAAGCACATTAAATCTGCCAAAGGCAAGGAAGATGCCAAACCACTAGACAAGCCAGAACAGTAAGAACTAAATACACCCTCTAAACTAAGTCTGTTCAATGTCTTGCTATTAAATATATGGTTTAAGTTGACTGGTCTTGTCCTTCGTCAGGTTTCTGTTCCAGCTATCACAAATCTCCAATTTCTCAGAAAGGGTGTTCTGCATCCTTTTTCAGTCAACCTTCCATGAATGTATCACTTCAATCCTCCGCAAAATTGAAATCCTTCAGAAAGTGTGCAAGGTGAGCCACTGGCCTTCTTCTCAGTTTGTTTTATTTCATGTCACTCGGTTTAGCCTTCATATCTTCATCTCGCGTGTCTGTGTGGTGTGTTCACCTCAGACTCTCCAGAGTAGTGAGGCCGTATTGCAGGTGCTCGGCCTGGTGCTGGCTTTTGGCAATTTTATGAACGGAGGAAATCGGTCTCGAGGGCAGGCTGACGGCTTCACCTTGGACATTCTGCCAAAACTGAAGGACGTTAAAAGCAGTGTGAGTACTGGAGTAAAAGCAAACATCACTTACTTTGCAACTGCAGATGTGTAATTCACAACAAACCTGGAAAGGACTGGATTAGAAGTGGGGGAGAAAAAAAATGTATAGAAGAGAGGTCTGTCTAGCTTTGTTTAATTCACATTATGCAGTAAAATATAAATAGGAAAATAATAGTTTTAAAATGGGACACAGGGTTTCAAAGGTATTCTCTCCAAGGGGTCAAGCCTTATGACCATAGCTGGGCAGATTTTGAGGAGAAGCAATCGTGTTTGCTCTGATTCAATATCACAGCAGACTCTGAGTGCCCTTGGCACTGCCATATAAGGACGCAATGGTTTGTGTTTTTGTAGTGGCGGACAGAGTAAGGTATCCATAAAGAACATCAAACTTTCCACCAACTCTTAAGTTATGACGGCCAGCCAAGCACAGTTGTTTTGTTGTAGTACTCTTCCAATGTCATGATTTATTCCTAACTTCTAAGGCTGCTGTCTCCATTCTTGTTTGCCCTGCACAAATTAAAACGTCCTGCTCCAAAATGATTAAATTAATAAATAAAGGGATCTTGGTTTATTTATTTGGATCTTTCTCTTTCTTTCAGGATAACTCCCAGAGTCTTTTGTCCTACATTGTTGCTTACTATTTAAGGCACTTTGATGAGGTATGTTTTGGTTCCTGTTTATTCGAATCACTTTTCTGTTTTAGTCTGATTTGCTTAGAAATCCTTCCAGAGCTCTCTTTTCATCTCCTCTCTTGCCAGAGGATACCATGGCTTATCCTTTATCAAATTATTTATTTTCCCTTTCCTCATTTACGGCAGAAACAAATCTCTCTCTCCCTCTCCCTCCCTCTCTCGCTTTCCCGGGCTCTCTCTTATACTTCTCTTTCTGTCTTTCACTCTTCATCTCCCGCTCCTACTCTGCTTTGGTCTGGCTTCGTTCAAACCTGCAGTCTGTTCATTGGCACAGCATCCAAAGCAGCGCTAGTGTAAATAATTAGGTTCTCCAGATGAGATGAACTCAGTAGTGCAGCTTGCCAAAATCAACCTGCATGACATGGCTGTAGCACTCATTATGACCTGTCACTAATGCTGATGAGGAGAATTGACATGTGCTTTGTGACCCCGGCTTAATGGTCATTATCTGCTGTAGTTTTAGACATCTTCTCTGGCATGTCTGAACTGCTGATAAGTACATGTCGGTCCCTCAAGACATTTATTTAAATCTTGCCTTGTGTGTAAAGTATAGAGAGGCCCTCTTCCATTTGAGAAAGATTGATTTTGACATTGCAGTGTGTGTGTTTTTGCACATGTATGTGTGTTGTCTTTAACCAGGATGCTGGCAAAGAGACATGTGTCTACCCTCTGCCTGAGCCCCTGGACCTTTTCCAGGCTTCCCAGATGAAGTTTGAGGACTTTCAAAGAGATCTCCGCAAGTTGAGGAAAGACCTTAATGGTACAGTGATAAACTTACATTCCATAGTTTTCCTTCTTGTGGGCACATCCTAAACACAGTATTTACAAAATGCTTACAAGGTTGTAAACTTGGTTGTTCTGTAATTACTGCAAGTCTTATAGCATGTTTAAAATGACACTGCATTGATATTTATGCAACATATGATAAAAAAAAATGTATGAATTTAAGTGTTGCTTGCATAATGCAAAATAATTTTCCAGACCTGACCAGCTATGGTCATGTGTGGATTGCACAGGCCAGTCAACATTGAGATAGCATCTGTTTGTTGTACAGACAAGCTAACTGGAAGCAGATGTTACTTGTCAGATGTAGACTCATGTTGGACCTGGCGTACCTTTATTGTCGTCATGAACGAGAAAGAGAAATATAGACAGGGAAAGGTCAAGGAACTTCTACTACTGAGAGAGTCTGTTCAGGCTCTCCTCATTGTCCTGGAACTCAAAAATACAAATATGAGACTATTCAGAAGATAACTGCAGCTATTCATAATCACGTTTCCAAAAAAGTTGGACCACTGTGTAAAACATAAAATAAAAACACAATGAAATGATGTGCAAGTCATTTAAATCCTGCGTTAAACTGAAAACAATAGAAAGACAAATGCTATTTTAGGAATATGTGCTCATTTTAAATTTGTTACTCGTGACATGTTTTAAGAGATGGGGTGGTGTGGGTTGTTCGACAACTAGTTGAAGAACCCACTGTTAATTAGAGTAATAACATAGCTGGCTATATAAAAGGCATACTAGTAAGTTTTTCAGATGCAAAGACATAAAGGGATTATTACTCTGTGATACACTGCATGGATAAATAGTTAAGCCATTTAGGAATTAAATTTCTTAACTTAAAAAGAACAGTAAGACTGTTTTAGGAAGACTTAAACAAGTATTGAAAAAAAGTCAGATACTCTGGCCTCACTGGATTAAATACAGCCTCAATTCTATAGTGGAAATCAGCACACCAGCTCAAAATCACTTACAAAATATATTGTCAATAAACACAGTTAACTAAAACCACCATACAAGGAAAAAACATTTTTAAACATGATGATGAATCACTGGTGCCAACTCTTTACCCAAACATTTTAAAATGGACTCAGGCAATGTGGAAAACTGTCCTGTGACTCATAATCAACTGAAAATTATAGATGCTGGTCTTCAGGACTCAAGTGTCAGGGGACTGCCTAGCTTCGTCTCAGTGCATAGCTCAAAAGCAAGCTTTTGTGATGCTGTAGGGGTGCATTAGTGAACATGGTATGGATACTTCTCTGATCTGCAAAGATTTGATTAAGGCTGATTAATATATACCGTATTAGGAGAAACATTAACCATCCAGATGACCCATTTTTCAGGAAAGAACTTACTTGTTTCAGCGATCAAATACCCAACCGCATTCTGCATGCATTACAATAGTAAAAGAATCTGGATGCAACTGGGGAAACTACATGTAACATGGTTAGTAATGACCTTTATTAACCATGTTTTTCACACAGGGTCAGCATTTAATCCTCAACAATAGTGTTTTGGTGACACAAATTATTATTATTATTATTATTATTATTATTAGACCTAGAAGTTGCTAAGAGTTGGAATGCTAATTTATCAGCTAAGGCTAGCTACCCTTGTTAGCAAGCTGTATTCATAAACTGCATAGGTGCAACCACATTGGCTGATTAGTGCTAAGTGGAAAAAAACACCAGAAGTTCACTCACCTAAGCCTTAGTGTTTAGATAATACATTAAAAATGCTCCACATGCACCAGATACGCACAGTGAAGAAGTCCAGCTTAATCTCGAGCTGTTTGTGAGAGGCCTGTCAGTCAAAAAGGTCATGCCCCTGATTAAGAAGTCGAGGTGGAAGAAAAATATTCACCCTATTTCATGTTGTTATCAGGGGCAAAACTGGTCTAGAATATGCTTTTTGGTGCAGTAAAGAGTCACGTTTTTTGTTTTGTTTTTTCCCCACTTTGCCTTGGCTTCATTTACCAGCTCTGGATCTTGTGCTTTAGTTTTGCTTTTTATATTTAAAATTTAAAAAGTCAGCACAGAATGAACTTGAATCAAGAAAAAGGGGGTTATGTGATAATTCCACAAACCATGGAGTTTGTGGAACAATAACTCTTAAGTGGGAACGCAAAAACACAAAGTAAAATAGGATAATGGAGAACTGTATTAATGTTATGTCACTACACATTAAGATCACAGGAAAAGGTTTGGATATTTGATAATGACAAGCCAAACTCACTGGCTGAGTGAAAAACATCTTAATTTATGCAGCATTTAGAAAATGCTCATTTTCATTATTCTTGCTCTAGAGGTGATTTTTTTTTTTTTTTTTTAAAAGTGTATCTTTGAGCAAAATGAAGCACGTGAGTGTGTACTTGCAGCCTGATCGACTATTCCCTAAACCTGGTCTGTTCTCTATCATGTTTTATGTGTTTTTGCTGCTAAACCAATCAGACGCCTAAAACGTATTGCCAAATATTGTTTTTTCTCTGCTGTAATGATTCTTTAGGCTGTTCATTATTTGCAATTCATAAAGATGGAGTTGCTCACAGGGGAAACTGACTTTCGACCCCAGTGGCTGTGGCACATACTGGCCATACATAAATACATCATCACATGCTATACCTGCAGACCTCTTCATTACCTAGCAGAGGTAGCTGAGTGCTCTAGCAGACATGGGCTTCGATGACAGTTCCCAGAGGGGTTTTCCGATAGGTAGGCGGCGTAGAAATGGCCTTGGCTGGCCCAAAGGACATCAGCAAGTAATGCAGTGGAGAGAGAGCTTGCTTTGCCTTTTTGGCTGAGGCACCATATGGTCGATGAATTACCACTTGCCCAGTCCCGACCTCGTTGTTCCCTTAAGCGTCTCATGGCCTCTCCACCTCTAAGGCCTTGAGCTGAGCTTGTGTATCTGTTATGCTTGCAGATCGAGCGTAACAATAAGTTTCTCCTGGGATCAGACCGCAGGCCTTCCTGGTTGCTAGGGCTAACTTATTAGTCATTATGGGTTATTATGTCTTTGCAGACACTTATTCAGCAAAAATTCAGTAGAGATTTATTAAAGCAAGCTCAGCTAGGTTAAAGAGCACTGCAGATAATTAAAGCGCCAATGGTGGATAAAATATTTCTGTTCTGGAAGACTCCCCCACCCCCCTTATCTTCTAATCTTTTGTTATTTCAGCATGCTCTGCTGAAACGGAGAAAGTTTGCAAATTGTCCTCTGAAGAGAACCTGCAACCATTCAAGGACAAGATGGATGAATTTCTCAATCGAGGTGAGAAAACAACTGAATATGATTTTGTCTACAGTCTATTTGACTCGACTGTCAGTGAATTCCATTTAAATATTAAACTCAACAATGAACTGCAATGTTTGGATCTTTGTATCAAAAGCTTGATGTATCTTTGTATCTGTACCATAGCCGTCTATTACTGACAATCCACACCACTGCACTAATATGTTCCTTCATTACTTTAAACATAGTCACTGTAGTGTATTTGGAGTTCCATAAACACTGTTCTTCTGCTGAAAATCCTTGCCAGATCTGCAGCTGAATTTTCATGTTAAGTATCAGACCTTTCCATAGAAATAATTTACTACTTTAAGAGTGCATGCTTTAATTTAATGATTTGTGTGAGCCTATGTGACGCAGCTCATCCATCAGAATGATGCAAGTTGTCCATGCCTGCAAACACATTTAAGATCTGTTTCATACCGTTTTACAGTTGCTATACACACACACAGACTCAGTCAGTGTAGTTTCCATAGGGACCTCTGTTTATTTCAGGGTGTATTGAATAATTTACTGATGTTGTTTCAAGTTTGCCTATCTGTTTTGAAAGATCATGACTGCACTTGGAGTCAGTTTAGGGTTTTTTTTAATCGTGATCTCTGCCTAATAAAATGAAGCACTCTTGCTCTGACTCAAAGGGGGAAAAAAAGTCTAAATTTGAACTTGTCATGTAGCTTCTTGCTGTAAATTGACTGCCAAGAGGAGAACTGTATAATGTGGCGTAAAACAGACTTTGGAAAATTATCTTTTTCATTAAGTAGACTTTGAATATTACTTGGTCTTTATTTGTGCACTCAGATGTAGAGGAATTTGACTGGAATAATGATACTTTGCCCTAGAGGTATTTGGATGAAAACAACAAAGGGTTTGGCCTCTGAGTACCGTGGCTGCGATAATAAAATTTGTGAGCTGCAAATTTTCAGTCAACAGGAAAAAGCTACTGCATTTTTGTTTAAATAGCATCAAAATCTACCCAAAATATAATCGTGTTTATTTGTCATATTCACCAGATGTCATGAAGTTGAGCTTTTATCTGTAATCTAACATCTGCATGCAGCAATATTAGATTATTGCAGTCTACTTCAAATGTGTAAGACTTACTGGATTTTTTTTTTAAACACTTGTTTTAGAAAAACAAACCAATAGTCATTATTTATGTAGCACTGGCTTTGACCCTGGGTACATTCAGTTGACTGTGACCAATCTTCCTGAAGGACCCAACTTGCAGGCCTCTTTCCAACTGCTTTTGTATTCAAATGAGAGTCTAATACATAGCATATGTGCTTCAGCAGTAATGCTCACTGTCCATTTTAAAGGAAGTCTGCAGATGAAAGCATCTCTCCCATTTCCACCTCTCCCCATCTCCGTTCCTCTCTCTGTGCGTTTGAGAGAAATATGGGGGCTCTCTCTTTGATGCAAATGATGAGGTTTTTCCTCTGAGACCAGAATGTAAGCACTGTAACATGGACATGTGACTCACAAGGCTCCAGACGGGATTCTTGAGGTTCTTCCACTGCAGCAGTGAAAAAAGAAACAACAGCCAAATGTCTTATTTTTGTTATTTCTGTAATTTCTAAAAAGCCTGGGGTTAAACCGTTTCTGGCTCCACAGTTAAAACCGCTTTTGTTTATTTTCTGACCATGCAACTAACCACAGAATAACAGTGGGAGCGGACTTGTTGGAGCTTGGCTGTTTGGTCTAGCTCCATTTTCTCCACTCACTTCACAAATTCTCATGCATGCAGGCCTTTGATGGAGTCAATATGACTAGCAAGAGAGCACCGGCCATGTGATAATCTGTTTCTGATGAATGTAAAGATTACTAGTATGACTGATGGCATACTCTTGCTACATTTTCTACTAACTGCAACCTAAGAAATCAAAGCAAATAAGCCAAGAATGTTAAATAAACTTTTAAACATCAATGCATAGCACATTATGGAAAAAAGAAATATTGACTTTAGATAGACATGTTGATGTTGTGCAACAATGCTGATGTTTTATATCTTTAAATAACCTTTTTTTTTAAGTTTTCCTCTTTTGTTTGATTCTCTCCCATAATATCACAATATCTTAACAACATCACAATAAGATTATTAGAAAAGAGCAAACTATATAGACTTGATACTAAATCATTCGGCATGATAAAGGTTATTTAACAGTCTATTATATATTATATTTTATATTCATTTTTTAAAAATGTTGTCGCATTACTTCATATTTCTCATCAATTTGTTATCATTTTTGATGGACAATCTGCAGTGACGGGCAAGATTGTAGGCTGCAGAGTGATTTAGCACTTTAGAATGATAACGCATAGTGCTCCTCTCAGCAGGTTTGTCTGAGATCTTTAGATGTGGTTCTGGCTTCAATTACACAAAGCAAGCAGATATTCAACTGGGTAAAAGCAGCACACGGGTTTGTGCCAGGAAAGATTCTCTGTTCCATCTACTGTCATCTGTCTCACAAAGCTATTTGCAGGCCATAGGTCATTTCTGATCATTTGACAGTTTAAGACAGCAGGTTACACATTACTGACCTTGAGGGAAAAGAGATGTTATCTGAGCAAGAATTTAATGCCTAGCCTTTTGACAGTTATACAGCACCATAGTGAAGATATAGACCAACAAAACACAGCTGGATCGACTCTACAACTGCTGATATATTGAAAAAATGAGATGAAAAATCAGCCCTTGGATCTGAAATTTGATGAGTACTAACCTGCGATGCTTGTCTAACCAAGGCTGTCACATTTGACTGCTTTTCGTTCATATCATAATTTATAACGCAGTCAAAATGATCCCGATGGCACCCCAAGATAAGTGTTGTGGTCTGCTGGAACTGCTTGCTAATGTGCACCATGATGTCCAACTACTCCCTCACACCTCACACAAACGTGAACACAGTCATCTGTCTCCATTTGAAGTAATATTACACAAAGAAGCACTTGTTCTGCAATCTCCACTACTCATTTGTCAGTTGTGCAACAGCATACAATCCAACACTCAATAATGTCATGGCTCGATGTTGACCCTGAGCAGGACTTTTGAGTTAAGTAATGGTGACATCTTGAATCTCCTGGTATATACAAATCACACTATAAATGAAAGAGCTGTCTTTTAAGGGAAATGCAAAATCAGTCTATTTGCAAATGCATAATTTTTTTTTCTTACTCTTTCACAGCCAAAACTGAACTGGAAACGCAGGAGAACCAGCTAGCAGAAACTCAGAAGATGTAAGAAGAGTAGTGTGCGTGTGTGTGTGTGTGTGTGTGTGTGTGTGTGTGTGTGTGTGTGTGTGTGTGTGT
>NW_005187425.1:2781967-2814192 GCF_000239375.1 Pundamilia nyererei
GTGTGTGTGTGTGTGTGTGTGTGTGTGTGTGTGTGTGTGTGTGTGTGTGTGTGTGTGTGTGTGTGTGTGTGTTTAAAAACCTTTTCCTACATATCTTTGCTCAAAAAATAAATGTTACTTTGCATTTTATTTCTTGGATTTACATTTGGTCGTCTTTTAAGTTTCAAAGCAGTGATTGTAGTTGTGAATTTGAAAGTAAGGTATAATGCAATCCAACACAGTTTGAAGTGATATACTCTCGCTGCAGTGAAGAAATATAATCTTGCAGCTTTGTCAATATTTATGACTCCTGGTTCCTTCAATTACATGGAAGGTGCAGGCCGTCATGCCAGGCCTTCAGTAGACGGGAGGCCCCCTATGCAGTGTCTATGTTGTTTATCTAAGTGGAGCGAGAGTAGACAGCCATGGCTCCAGGCTTCTGTTACTGCTGGCTTGGAATGTGTTCCTATAGCACACTCCAAACAAAGAGACCCCAACCTGTCCACGATATTAATCCACTCAAAATTGCTGCCACATTTAACACCTTGGTGTATGTCATCCGCTGCTCTATGCACACTTTCTTTTTGCAAGATCTGTCTTTGGCTCCTTTGTCTTTCATCACTCATGCTTACACACCAATAGAGTGTGTGCATGTATGTATACACAAACATACAAAAGAGGTTCATATGGATAAGGAAAAGGAGCGATACAGCAAAATTCATAATTTTGGTTAAGTCAGATTTTCTTGCTTTTGCAGCACTAATAGCATTTTTTTTTTTCGTTGAAATGCACGGTCATTATTGTTTTTATTCTTTTTTTTTTTTTTAGTTACTCTACTATTAAATCTCCAAAAAGCACATTATTCCAAGATTAGCTATCATATTTTGCATATCTGCGTAGGACTGCCAAGTTTCACAATAATTGGTATAGTTTTCTGTAATCTCGTGTTGTAATGTTTTGGTCTTGAAGTAATGTTTTTCTTCTCTGTCCTCAGTTTCTTGGAGTTGAGTGTATCCTTCTCAGTCAAACCAAAGGCAGGAGAGAAAGAAGTCTCTCCCCACACATTCTTCTCCATTTGGCATGAGTTTTCCACAGATTTTAAAGACCAGTGGAAGAAGCAGAATAAGCTGATCTTACAAGAGCGGTGAGCCATATGGAGATTCCTGTTCCACAATGTGACATTTTCCATGATACGGATAAATCCCTCTGATAGGACGCTTAAAACTTTTGACTAAAAATGGAGTATTGCTGAGATATCAGTCCATTTTTTTTTTTCTTATTTTCTCTGATCGGGAGCCTTAAAATGTGATAACAGATGTGCCTAGTGCTCCTTCATTTTGAATTTTCCCCAAGCTTGAGTTTCCAAACCATTAATAACATGCAGTGCATCTCATGTTCACTGAAGATCCTATCAGATTCATTCAAATTCATGAAGGGAAAGAGGGCAAATGACCCAAATCTTTGTCCTTACCCCAGCAACGAAAAAAAAACACATGCATCATCCAGTTAGCTTCCAGTGGTTTGATAAATATGAAGATATAGCTGCATATGTCAACAAAAAGCAAATTGGTCCATTATTTCCAATGAAGATTGACTTGTGATAGTATTTGTAAGCGAGGTCCAATGTCATAGTCTTTGCTTGTTCAGTAGGAAAGAATAAAAACTAATTTGAAAGCATTAACTCTTTGTCCTTTGCCATATGTGGAACAGTAGATGGTAATCCTCACTTCTGCCTGTATGGGCATGCAAAGATGCAGCACTACCATGCATTGAACATGTAATGGGTAGAGACAACAGGCGAGTCTGCTAGTATAAACTGCTCTACTCACTCAATGCCAGCATGTTAATCATTTTTCTTTTTAAAGAGCAAATGAGTAGTGACATTTCTGGCCCTCTCCTTGCTATAGTAAACTAGAGTGAATCATTTCAGAGTAGAAGGTCTGGCCTCCTGTCAAACCAAAATCCTTGTGTTTAAATGCCCCATGACCACAAGTTGGATGGTATAAACCTGAAATCTTTAGCACTATACTACATTTTTCTTTTTTGATGGTGTAATGGGGAATTTTAGTGACTCTGTGTAGCTCTATGCAGCTAATTAATTGCTCTTAACATCTTTATCACATGATTGGCATTTATTTCTCCTTTTTTTTTTTTTTAGGGTCAAAATGGCAGAGGAGTCTTTTAAACAGGCCAGGCAGAAGGCTTCCTACAATGTGACACCCAAACATGCAACTGGAATAGTATGCATAACATTTTACTTTTTCTTATTACTGTATGGAGTCATCTGTTTTCTATTTATTTACTGTAATTCTAGCAGTACCTGCCTTTTTCTTTCACCTAACAGACCCAATTGCTCGCAAATGCTTGTCAGTGTTTTAAGAAACAACAATCCTGGCTCTTATAGTAACATTTTAGAGCGGAGCGCCAGTGCTTCCAGCTGTAAATAACTCACACTTTTTTCTTGTCTTTTTTTTTTTCCACAGAAAGCAAAGTTGGGTAAGAAGATCTGAAGCAGACAATGGAAAATTATCATCACCTAGCCTATTGCACAAGCTGTGTTTGTACAATCTGACACGAGTCATCAGTCATTTTTAGCGTTTATTTGCTCCCAGTATTTGTTTTCAATTGGTTTAGGGCTGTCGAGTGTGAGCTGGTTCAAAGTGTATCGTTTAAACTTGGGATTAAAGCTAATGTCCTTACCCACCATTTCACAAAATGAAACGAGTCTGTGTTATAAAAAGGCATCCCTAAGCTGATTACTGAACTCAAGTTGCATGAAAATTTGCTATAAATACTTGGTGTTCTTTTTCAGTTTTGTTTTTTTGGTGACACTATGTTCAAGCTTTATCAGTATACATAATATGTAGCCATTTTTTATTGCCGTTTCCAACCCTCAGTTTCTAGAAAAACCATTAACACGTTGTGTTCACATCTCCCTTGATGGTGAAAAGCACAGGATTTTATAATATTTCTATATGGTGCCTTATTGCATAGTGGAGACTTTAAATGAGTTGAACAAAGCTTATTTTTGAGATGCATCAATTGTGATTCAATGATACCTACAAGGAAGAAAAGTCTGTTTACATGGCCTGAAAAATAACAAATTTACTCCTTTCAAGATTTTCATCTGGTGCGTTTCAACTGCGAATTCTACGTGTTTTACATACAGCACCTCATCTTTTAGTGTTTTTTATTTAAATGGTCATGTCTTTCTAAGTCATGTGATCTGATAAATCCCCACTATTGTTCTTTTCAACATTAGTGTAAATATGCTTTCTTTCAAGCAAAATCCTATGCAGATAGTTTTACCTTTTGTGTTATGTGAAAGAGTGTGAATATCCATAGGCTAAATCAGCAGTAGAATCATGTGATGTGGTTTTAATGTACAATACCAGCACTGTGTTTTGACTGAATACATCTGACCATTAAAAATAATATAAATATATATTTATTGAATAAAAGACATTACCCTGATTTTTGTGATAAAAATTCTGTTATTGGTGATCAATTTCTGTTTATCATATGACAAATTATATGCACACTACACATCACTTTGTTTTATATGAAATAGATTTAATATATTTTTACATACTTAAAACACACGTGTATATATTGTATACATTGCATTGCAACTCCATTACACATGCTGCAGGTTTTTTTTCTTTATTTTTTGTCTCCTGGCTAGTATATTTGTGGAAAATGTACAGTATACAATCAGGTTTGTATCCAAGCAGGTGAATGGTGTGAATTGTTTCATCTTTTCTTTGACATCATCATGTTAATACAAAACAAAAAGGGTAACAGAATACTTGTGAAACACGACAAAAAAAGATACTGACAAGCTGTCTAAGATTGTAGAACCACCTATAGATACACATTTTACAAAGACTGTTTTAATTGGTTGCACTAATTATACAGTTGGACATTACTTTAATGCACTTCCTTTTGCTTGGCCATCCTCAGTGTCCATAATGTTCTGTCATTTTTAAGAGGTACTTTCTTGACTCCTTTAGGTAGATGTGATATTTTTGAAATGCTACAACTAAAAAAATGTCCATTGTTAAACACCAACAGCTTTATTAGCACTGTCTCTACACAGCCAGTTGATTTATTCTTTTTTTTTCCACCTTTTTTTTTCCTTTTTAATCGCACTGGCATATGAACATGGCTGCTACTCTCAAATTAAATCATTGTTGAGCTTTTGTGTATTTCTAGTTCCATGTTTCATTTTGTTGCAAGACAAGCCATTCTTTGTACAACACGATGCAGAACAGTTCCTCTGGAAGCCAGTCCTTGTTTGGCTAAGTTTGTGAATTTCTGCCTCTGACAGCACATAAATGATGTCATTCCAAATTCGAAAGACCTTTAAGTCCCCCTTCACAGTTTCCCATGGCCGCTCACATCCACAGACATGCAGCGACACTGTTTGACTCTCTGCACCTTGCGGTGTCTGAAAGGGGGCTGCAGGTCTGGGCAGTCTAGCTGCACTGTGAGCTGTGTGATGCGATGTGGCCTACAGAAGGAGCAGGACTGAAATGGCTCCTGGGCTTTGTTGTGGTTTTTTCTTCCCGAGCCTGAGGTTTGGCCTCGACTCTGTCCCTGACTCGAGCTTGGACCCATATGCCGTGGTATGTAGAATGAGTTACACTGGCCATAGCAAAAACGGTTGACCACAGTGCGGCTGCGGCAGCCCTCCTCACTGATTGTCTGACGAAGAGGTTGGGTCTTGCACCAGTCTCTGCGGAGGTAACGGCGCTCTGTCACAACCAAGGCTTCCCGGCTAGAGGATAGCACCTCTGGTTTCTGCTGAAGCAATCGATGGTGACGGTCCGCAGACAGGTTCCCTTTGGACTTGTATGGAGATGGGATGGCTCCCTGAGGACGGGACTTTTTGGTCTCTGCAGTGATGCAGAGCACCCCAGCCAGTATGACAGGGATAGTTATTCTCCACAGCATTCTGCAAAGAGAGATACATTACTATACAATGTAGCGAATAGACGGAGAAAGACATCTGCACAAACAGAATCTGGACATTTACACTAAAGCTGGTGTAACACATTTAGGTAGTATGAGATGAAACATGACAGTCACACAAATGCTTACATGATACTAATGTTGCCAATTATGCTTGCAACTGTGAGAATGCTCATTCCTGTTGAGCCACCTTTGCAGTTTAGCCTTCCAGGCATCATTGAGGAAATGAATCCATCACCAGGGCCCCCATTTGTCAGCATCTCTGTGTCATTACTTCTATTTGCTTTCCTCTCGGCTACGCAACTCTTCCAAAAATAAATAAAGCCCTGCCATCAAAGGATACACTTAAACACCCATAACGAGAAGGGGAAGTTGATTTTATTGGTCCCGTCGCTGGGTAAAATAATTAGGGCTTTGCTTACTTTAGTCATGAACTATGCCGCAGATATGTAAACAGGCATTAGAGAGGCCCATCTGCATGTTATTAGGGAAAGAGTCGGAGAGCCGTACAGTTCACTCATCTACTCTTTGGTGATATACGTGAAGAAAACTAAAGTGAGAGTGATTATGGGCCTATATTGTCCATAATCACCAGTGCCTTTTGTACAATGCCAGCACCATAGAGATGGTATGATCTGGAGAAATGATTCCTCTTTGAGTCAAAACGGAGTACGCGCCCGTGTGCAAGCTGTCAGTATTTGCGCCAGCACATTTTTGACCATCACTCAAGCATCTTTTCAGCAGATGTTGCTCTTGACAAGCATTGCATGACACCAACTTAGAAATTCTGACAGAGAACCAAACGGCCTCAAGGCCATTGGCTGCTACTATTCGCAGACTCTTCTTTGCTCTGCTCGTATGTTCTCTTTGTTCCTTTCCTGAACCTGCAACTCACTCTGACATGGAACAAATTACTTTATCATAATCCACTTTGTTTTTTGCCTCGTTTTTTTCTGCCCTTGACCCTGAGGTCATGGCAGCTCTGTCTGAGCAGCATGAGCACTCGAGTCTGTATATCACTGTCCCAGCAGCACTTGCCATAAGCTAGACAGCAGCTGTTAGTCCATCTACCAGATATAAAGTATGAATTTTTTTTTTTATTAAAAAATAAATAAAGCCATACGTTGCAGTTACTTAAGCACAGAAAATGGAGTGTACTGTTAATTTTTTTCTTGTTCAAATCTAATCTGATGAATTTTTTAAAGGTTTTTTTTTGTTATAGTTTGGTTTTGCTTTGCTTTTTTCTTAAGACATCTGTGTACAGTCTGCTAAGGAACTAGATCAATTATATGGCTGAAGTAACAATGTGTGTCCAGATGACACACATTTAAGCCAGTTCTTACACAGGAAATTATGATTTTGGCACCTAAATCATATCCAAATCGGGAACTGGACATCCAAATAATGTCTGTGGTTCTTCTAGAGATGTACATTTTTGCACACATACAGACCATATATATACTCCCCTACGCTCACCCACCATAAGGTTAGAATAACTAAAGTAAACAATCCCACTGTCTTTCCCCCACCTGCTCTATCAGAGAATATTGACCCCACTTCATCTTTTAGTGAACTACCTTCCACTTAAGGACAGTCTCATTTGTCTTTACCTGCTCCATCTTATTCCTGCTGACTGGGAGTTGAAGTGCACAAACCCCTGATCAGGGTCACATGCTCTGCTTTTGTGTCCAGGCTCTTGTTTTCCCATTTTCCCTCTATCAGTCTCTTATGTAGCGCCATGTGACTCCGGTGATCTACAGTCTGGATAGCTCTTGGGGCTGGGGAGGGATGACCTGACTGACTGTGTACACAGGGCATGACAAATGACCTATACAGTCAGCAACTGCGCTTCCTCTCCACCCCCAAACTCAGCTGGTGTTAGAGTAGTGGCCCTGCTGAGCTATACCCATCAATCTCTCTGCAAGACAAATTGTGGTTTTGGGGTAACGATTCAGGGGCTTTTGGGGGAGTCTGAGGTAGATGGTTAGTGGTTGGGGATAGAAGATGGGGGGGGAAAGAGGGGGTTGCAGACTCGTTGGGGTTTCTGGACTCATGACACACTGGGAAACAAAACCAACACTACTTGGGGTTCATGAAAAATATAACTTCATCCCTCCTTGTGAGCTTTTTCTTTCTTTTTTTGTCACTCTTGTGATTTTTATTCTTGGACACACAGCACCGATCATCACACAGTCCTAGAGGCAGGAGGCGACTGTGGTTTTGAGTGTTAATGCTGGGACATTGTGCTCAGTTCTGCTGGGACAGAACTGAGCACAACCTTTGTGTCTGCTAAACACTAATATTTAGTGTCTGCTAATCCACTAATATTTGTGGACAACACTAATATTGTCCACAAACACAGCTTTATGTTTTACCAGAACCACAAATACTTTGAATATGCTTCACTGAACTGTGGCAGACCTTGGTTCCAAAATTCAAACCTCTAATGAAATTACAAATGCCAGACACAAATACCAGAGAGACTGCTGAGCTAGACACAAGCTTTTTGGAAAACAGCTATTATCATCAGTGGGAACTTGTTATGTTTTGTTTTTCAGAATGGCATGATAATACCATGGTAATGTTTTCTGTCTGGATAACAATGGGCCTTTTTTTTCAAATCTTGAAGTCAAATGAAAAACAAAATTATTCATGAAAATCGCCAGCCTGGCAGCTAAATATCTGAAGATTTCAAATATCCAGTTGTTAAATAATTGAATAAAGAAAGGAGAATCCTTTCCAAGGCTTTCAAATTTGTACACACAGATGTACTTCCACTAAACCATGCGAAACATCTTCCCAGCACGTCTTCAAAGGCAGGTTAAAACAAACAAAACCTGATGCCTCAATTATTGGTGCGTCAGAAAGTCTCATACATAGACTGGTAAGTGCAGTTAATTACAGTAGAACTGCATTTAATTCACCGTGCAGCTCAAACCTCAAACACACACGGGTAGCCACACACGCACACGCGCACGCATATGCACCCATGTGTGGCCACACATGTGTGTGTAATCACACACACACAGACACACATACAGAGTCAAACGCACATACACAGGATGCAAAGAGAGAGAGAGAAAAAGGGAAAGAGAGGTAAATTAAATGTTTTCACTCGGAGCCAATTACACAAAGAGGAACCATGTCATTATCTGCATTTGCGGATTGCATTTTCCCAAACTACGCTTCACTGTTGGTTCATTAACAGCTGGGGGTTGGGGGGCTCTTTTTAGGGGCTTTGCTGTGTAAATGTGTCTAACGCCAACATCGCCAGGAAGCCGCTTTAGGCAGTTCGGGTAGCCATTTGTCACCACAATCCGTCTTGATAATGACTAGCAGCCCAGATATAATGCTTTCCAAGCTAAGTACTGGCAAGAATGTAAGACAACTTCTTCGCCTCAGCAACATAAAGTGCTTTAGTGGGGATGAAGGCCAATTAGAAATCCTGTGATAGTACACTAGTTGTCACTGCAGACAAGCTACAGCGATTAACACCACCTTCCATTTACACTTAAACAAAATGTTTTTCTCCTTTTGTTTCCTCTTTAATAGCTTTGTTTCACATTCTTACATTTATAATCTGTGTCAGCTTGTTTAAGGTATTTCAAGCTGGAAAACTTTATTATATTTTTATGATATATGAAATAAAAGTATTCTTTATCCAACGAGCACCACTTTAGGATCTTCACTAGGATGTAAGTTCTCTGACTTTGAGCAATGTTTGGTGAGTTACTGTGGCCTGCTACACCAGAAGGCCACTGTGTAATAGGATGGTTACTCTTGAAGACTCTCATGATTTGTTGGCATATCAAAGTTTGCTTTCAACGGAAAAATGTGCCACAACAGGCCAAACTGCAGTTTTACTCCACAGTTTTAATTCACGTTCCTCAGCATCAGCGGGAAGTTCCCGTTTACATATAATAAGTGCAAACTTGACACGTTAACCGTGTTACTAAAGTTTGCTATCAAATGCCAGTGCTACTATCTCCAGAGACTCACAATGACGTGGTTTCTGTTGCTTAAGAAATTACAATGTGTCTGTGTGCTAAATCCTCTTTGACATCAGAGCAGATTGTACAAGGTGGTGCAGTCACCAGAGCCGTAAGCAGGATCAGAAGGCAAACTCACCACCATTCCCCGCACGCATACTGTAGGGACACGCACACACATGCACACATATGTTCTCAAACCAACTTGGAGAGGCATCAGCGCACACAACACAAAGAGAACACGTAAGGGAATATAAACTTGTGCAACTGAACAGGGAGGAAAAGAAAAGAGTAGAGATTATTCAGCACCCACAGGCTATTGCAGTAACATAAATGGTCTTACTACACATAGTGTTCATTAAGATCATTATGTCTCAGTCTCATATTCACTGGAAAGGCTAAACTGCCTCTTAAGCTCACTAAGAAGAAAAGTACAACAGGCTGTCATCACTCACTAATTCTCTCACTCACAACACTAATTACTTGGAACCTCCAGCCACTAATTATAGTAATTTAGCAGACACTTTTATCCAGAACACCTTTCAACGCCTTGAAGGTGTATATTTTTACAATGGGTGGCCCCAGTGGGAATCAAACCATCAGTGCTGGGACATTATACTAAATAGCTGTACAACTACCGCCGTTCCAATTACATGGTTCTGCACTTAGTCACTCAGAGACGCACTGAGTCAGTCAGTCAGAAACTCACGTGGGATATGATGAACCAGCACTCAGACAGTTTCCCTTCTCTCTGGGAAATCCAAACGCTAGACTACATGGCGCGTTCACGTACACGGTCACATTTCCTCTTATGTGCTGCAAAGCTGTGCGCCTTTAAATAACGTATCATTATATTTCCGTGTAAAACGGACATTACAATGGGATACCATAGCAGCCCGTGTGTATTATCTAATATCGAAAACTTTCTTGAACTTAATGTTAATAATTTCAAATTAGTGCAAGCCATGCGTTATGAAAGATTATATGTAAAATCATCTGCTGAAGCGCTTTTTTGAGTCTTGAGGCATTCAATATGGTATAAAGTCAGTGCTATCGAAATGTAATGTATGGTTCGTATACCTTTTTATGTGTGCAGCGGGACAGTGATGTGTCGACGATGCATTCAAGGGAGATCGTCCACCTTCAGTGGTCCTTGCGTCCGCTTCCAAGTTTCGGTTTCCATGGCAACATAATCTGCGGTATCCTCAGGCTTGTCCTTGCTCCTCTTCTTCCCTTCTTAAAGTTTGGGACGTGCTCAGTTTCCCATCCTCTTGGGCAACGTCTTTCTCTCTGAGTCTAATGTTCTCTTTTTGGCTTTTAGATTAAGAAAATAAGCTCCAGACTGCAGTCACAGTAAGCCCATATCTTAGTGTCGTGGAGACTGTCTGCAGTCTGTCTTTGAGCGTGTTTGAGTCACTGTAAAGCCTGCCTTAGTTTGAATCCCCACCACCCCTTTCCCTCCTCAAGAATGGGAGGGTTTTTCCTATTGGTCCTTGCTATTGTGTGAATCAAATCAAGCTTCATTTCTTTCACTTAAATCTAGGAGAGACAGGCTGTCTATTTCTGTCTGCCCTTTAATATTCTGAATATATATATATATATTTATATTTATATATGAATCCCTACTCATCCATAATAGGCAAATCTAAGATGACAGATTTTGCCTTATCTTATTTTTCCATGTAAGTTTTCATTTCCTCACCTTGAATTTGACAGTTAATGACACTTTACTTTTAAGGAAGTGGATGAGATTTGGAAAGTGGATAAGAGAAACAATGGTTGCCTAAAACCCCCTAAATTATCCTTTCTTATTGGCAAATCACCACATCAAAACGAAACCCGTAACCTCCAATCCATAAATCATCTGTGCATGCACTAACAGCATGCTTTGAAAAAAAATGCCACGGTTCACATTCCTTGATGCAACCGAGACAATGATGTTTGTCTCTTTTGCGGCTCTGGCTATGCTGACCACTGGGCACAAAGACTGAAAACTCTGACTGTCACTTCTGCCATCAAAGAGCTGAAACATCAACAGACCGTGCAAAACCTCAGATGGGCAGAGTTTGAACAATAACCCTTTCAGCAAACCGGAGGATGATGACACTTTTGCATGACAAAACTCCATTTGTCTGCAGAGTACCGTAGCTCATTTTGCTGATCTGTGTTGAAAACTGTTGTTTTTTTTAACCGATGGGAAATAGTTTACCCCCATCTAGTGGCAGAAGACAAAAGTGCATGGTTTAAGCGTACATAACCCGTTGGATTATATTAAAACTGATGAATATTTGAATGAATGAATATTTAATTCTAAAATTGTGTGTATACAGGAAAAGAAAAAATCAGACCCAGGCCATATTAACAGATAGAGGGCCAACTTTAATAATACAAGTAAGTAAAAGTGTCTTTAAATATGGTATAAAAATAAATGCAGGAGAGAATAACAAAGAATTATGTTCTACGCAAGACAGGAGACAGCATTTTTTTATGTAAATCTGAATGTGACTTTACAGGAGCAATGAAAATCATATGTGCTAGTTATTTGTAGTGCAATAAAATAATGCAAAGCAAAAATAAATGCACCATAAATAATAATATTAATCATAATATATATATGTATATATATATTGTATATTCATTCTGCACAACACTTCCCATAGCGTGACAAAGTATCTGTGATCTCAGATCATGTAAAGCAATGACATTGGTTAGATTTATCAGTTTAAGCTGTCATTTTATATTTTTCTACATTTTTTTCTTTTTTTTTTTTTTTTTTTTCTCTCTGACATCATTTGTTTCAGCTGGAAGTGAGAGACAGGAGGGAGGTCCGGTCCAGCATTTATGATGGAAAGAACTGGAACACTGGGTATAACTTTCTTCAGTGTCATTTTTTTATTTTTTCATCTTGACTGTCTGTCAGTGTCCCCTCAAGTCCAGCAGTGCCTCCTTTCTGAGAATACTGGAAATATATCAGGTATTGAAAGTGGAGAGAGAAGAAGGAACATCCCCTCCATGGACATGCAACATCCTGTGGACAACAGATGAACAGAAGGCTTGGCTCATCATCCGGCTGGGCCAAGAGCAGATGACAGACAATGATGATGAAGAGATGAAATGGTTCCCCTCTCCGTGTCCCAGAGAGAGAGAGAGAGAGAGTTGGCATTGATTTTAGCATGATGGCACACAACTGGTCAACCTCTTGGATGCCAGTGGTTTCCCCTGCACTGGGAGAAGAGATAAGAAGACAGAAAAGAATGAAAATAGGGAATAAGGTGGAAGAAGGGAAGAAGAAATACACAGTATTTTAACAACACACTTAGTGCAGGAATTGCACATTTTGTATTACATTCAATGGTAGAATTTAGCACAACATTTAAGTAGAGTAGCAATCACAACATGCTGACAAGAATTAAATAACAACAACCAAATGTAGTACATGAAGATGATATGGTATCATTGGACATTACCTGGGAGTAAGACCCTTCAGAATAAGTTCTTACTTTTCTGTTGAGACAAAAAAAAAACAACACATATTTGAGGTGACTTTAGTTTGTGGATTCATAGGTCACTAAACAAATTACACATATGTAAGAATCCATGAGCTAGATCAACAAAATATGCAGGCTTCGTTTAATTTTAGCTGGCATAAAAAAGAATATTCTGCCATCATGTAAAGCATACTACTTTCACATCATATTCAATCAAAAAGAAGAACTAATACAACATACGCCCCAAAATTGATGTAGGTTTAACAGTTTTTTTCTTTAAAAAAAAAAAAACATTAATACAATACTGAAATTTTATTTGCCAGATAGATGGGCTGATAAAGAGTAGGAGGTGTGAGACAGGGTAGGTTTTTAACCACGTGGATGCGCTTGTGTAATGCTGAAATATTCTGCATGGTATGACATCCCATTTTTCTGTATTCATAAGAGTTTCTACAAGCCTGACAAGAGTCCTGATCAGCTCCTCCATCAAATACACCTGAAAGAGACTCCATTAATATATTGTACAAATCCGCTTTGCCTGTTATTGTTTGCAGCGGTCCGATTTTATTTGCAACTTTTTTTGGTTTGAACTGGTTTCCACTTTGGTTTGGGAGACATAGACTTAACAACTGAATTTAACAGCATATTTTGTCTAAAAAGAAATATGTAATTTCAAGAAGCTACTTGGAGTCTGCTAAACCAGGCTGCTAAAGCAATAAGGCATGGGAAATCCAAATCCACTGCGATTCCTGTATTGTTCCAAATCTGTCTGCTGCTGAGTTAACTTTACTGTGATAAGTCAATAACAATATAATTGTCAATTTCTTGATTTTTGTCCCTTAGTGAACAAATAAATATCAACATTACTCCGGTAGCAGAATACACTGTATGATACTACAGGTAAGTGTAAAAGCAAGTTGCAGACTTGTTTTTATGCAAGGGGATTACTGGGAATGGGATAAAATGTAATTTAACAGACTTTGAAAAGGTGTGACTTTGGTTGCTAGAAGGGCTTATTTCAGCATCAGCAAGTCAGCAGAGTCAGTTCAAATCCAAATAGGGTGTCACGTAATGTCATCTACATGTACTTCTCTCGTCTTATTTTCTCACTAACTAATTTATCAAATGTTTTTAGCCAAGCTTTATGGTTTATTTGATTTTGTTACCTTCTTCTTGGCCTGTAGTAATTCCTGGTAGGCACTGGAACGGATGAAACGGCTGTAAGAATCACTCTTCATCAACTTGTAGATGTGTTCCTGGTGAAGAAACACATAATGTGAGAATGATGAACAAAAGCACGAGTATGAAGTCAGACACAAACAACACTTGTACTAAAACCAAATCAAAAAAAAGTCTTTCACTGATCCCCAAGACTGTGGTTTGTAAACTGCTAAGAGTAAATATCTCATTGGTCTGTCAGCTACACTCAGCACTAGTTTGATCACTGTCCAAGTCCCAGTGACAGGCTGAATGTTCCTATTCCTCTCTACATTGTGCAACACAAACTAAACAGCTGTGGCTATTATTTAATATCTCTTCATCATTTCCTTTTGGGCAACCATTCACCTGTGCATCCTCGAAGGCGTAGCGTCCAGGATCTTTGACATTCTGGGTGGTTTTGTCGTAGCTCTTTGAATCCACATTGATGGCACTGGGGGCCCCTGGGGCCAAAAACTCTTGCCAGATCTCCTGGACTCTGGTTGGAACTTCTCTAATTGGACGCTTCTTTAGTTCCTGGACTGCTAGCCAGAACCTGCAAACCAAAGTCACAACTACTTCAAACCAATGAAGGGATAATTACTTGCAGTCCACATCAATTCCACAATGGACTAATTTTGCATGCTGTCCGTTGTGACCGCGGACAACTGAGCCTGGTCAACTAATTTTGTTTTATTGGACTATTGGCAGATATTAGCTTGTGATAGATCGGTTTGTATCAGTGTGTATTTCGTCAGATATGCAGTGACAATTTTTTACTTATTTGTTTGCTTTTTTTTAAAGTATTACTGAGTTATAAATTAAGGAATACAAGGCAAAAAATAATCCTTGGGGTAATTTAAAAATGTGTCATTGGACCGTCTCAGAAAGTCATTGTTTGCAATAGAAGCAGATGAGTATGCAATTCAGCTGACCAAATGCTCATGTGGAGTCAAATGGTATTTTAACTCGAGACCCTAATTTGGCGTAATGTGCACTAGGTTGTCAGATGATTAAAACCATGACATCTGCAGCTTTTGGTATCTAGGCATTAGTTCAAAAAAATTTTCAAAAAATCTTCAATAATAAGTTGGTAATTCCTTTGAGGGCACCCCTTTTCCAGTTTTTACCTTTTATATTAATGAATTTGCTCCATCATTCTGTCATCACACAAAAGAAAGAAAATGTAACACGTGTTAAGGAATGTGACTGGACTATAATGGATTTCTGAACTTTCCGGGGAGACTTCAACAGAGACAGATTGTAAAAGTGGAAATTATATCAGCAGGAAACCATTTTAATTTAAAAACCCCAGGTGGATAGAGGTTAAAATATTTATGAATGACAGCGCTTGCGTGCTTGCTAGTGGTGGACGTGTTAATTTCCAGGAGAGTAAAAACTGAGAGTTTAATTAAACTGACCTAATTATTAACTTTGGGCAGCAACAAATCAAGCATGTAGGGAGCAAAGGAGCCACTCTGCACACGATTACACTACATTTAGCTGCTTGTACGTGGCTCTGATATTCTGCCCACTGTGACAGTGTGCATATTTTAAGTGATGCACCCACCAGCTATCCCTGCTTTGAAAACATTACCATTACTATACACATTTTATAATTACTCTCCAAAATGCCTTACACAGGGGAAGAAGTATTGACTCCAGTAATAGCAATCACAGTAACAACATGTTGCTGCTGATATGAAAATGCACCTATTATTATGAGTCATTTGTACACCTAGTAAAAAGCCACTCAAGTCGTTATTGATCATGTCTACCATCAAAGAAAGATTCATCTCAGGATAATCATATTGACATGTACTTTGTGATTCCTGTGTTTCATATTGCTTTTAATGTATGTGCAGCTAGAGAAGGAGAGCATTCTCAACCGTCACTCATGGCAGCAAATTTATTCATATATTCCCATTGTATGGAGTGGGATCATGAGTTCAGACTAGGCCCAACCTACATGTTTTACCTTTACAGCTGGCTTAACAGTTTGTGGCACAGATTCAACACAGTGCTGACAACATATCTCAGAGATTTTGGTCTATATTGACATGATAGCATCAAAACATTCCTACAGATTTGTCGGCTGCACATTCATGACGTGAATCTCCCATTCAGTCACATCCCAAAGGTGCTCTGTTGAATTGTGACCTGGTGACTCAGGAGGCTGACTGAATTCAAGAAACCACTTTGAGGTCATTTTAGTTTTGTCACATGGTGCGTTATCCTGCTGGCAGCAGCCATCAGAAGATGGGTGTGCTGTGGTCATAAAGGGATGGCCATGACGATCAGGTCAGCTGTAGTTTTAAACAATGATCAATTGATACTAAGGGGGCCAAAGTGTGCCAAGAAAATACTCCCGCAACACAGCGTGCAGTGAATTCATCCTACAAGGCAGGATGAATTCACACTTTCATATTGTTTACACCTTATTCTTATCAAACCAGAGAATATTTTTCCAATCTTCTACTGTGCAATTTTGGTCAGCCTGTTTGATATGAAATCTCAGTTTCCTGTTCTTAGCTGACAGGAAGGGCAGCCGGTGTGGTCCTCTGATGTTGCTGCCCATTTGCTGCGTAATTTGGTTATAACAAGTGAGTATTTGAATTACTGTTCCTTTCTTTTTCTGTGGAAGCAGTGTGGCCATTCTCCCCAGACCTGTGGCATCAACAAACAAATCTTAACCTTTGGCTCACTGGATTTTTTTTCTTTTTCAGGCCACTCTTCATAAACCCTACAGATGGCTGTGCAGGAAAATCAACAGTTTGTGAAATACTCAGACCAGCCTGTCTGGTCCCAACAACCACGCCACGTTCAAAGGCACTTAAATCACATTTTTTTTCTGAATTCCAATCAGCGATTAGGTTATACCTACTAAAGTGTGTTTTTGAGGTATTATTATTTTTATACTAGGCTACACTGCAGAGTCAAATCATTTCTTTTCACAGAAGTAGTTTCTGGTTGCTTTGAAGATTTAGACTCAATATCAAGCACCGGTTCATTTTATAAATTATAACAAACTTTGATTAAATTCCAAATGATATATTTTTATCATTGTTAAAATAAAATCTATCTCAACCAGCTACACTGAACTGCTGATGCATTATTATCTTTTTGTATCTTCTTAGTACTCCTTCCACAACTGTTGATCTTTAAGTAAAGTAGCTGCCCTTGGATGACAACCATATCTAAATTTTGGATAGTTATAGACAGATGCTATAAATGTTTCACTGAATGCAGAGCAACGGTGGTAAAGAAGCTGTTTAATATTTTTTACTCATGGTCGGCTGTGATACAAAGTGCTTTAACATCCAGTCAAACATGTTAATATATTTTATATTTATATTAATATTTCAGCTAAGATGAGGACATTTCTAATGTAATATGGTAGACAGTGCAATACTGGTATAATGTATGTACTGTATATGGGCATGCTGCTCTATAGAAAGAACTTTTTCATGATGTACCTGAGATTCTCTGAGCTGAACTCAGACTCCAGGAACTTTAGGAACTGCTCTCTCCCAACAGGATCTTTGAGAACCTCGTCAATGCCAAAAGCCCACCTCTTTACCCTCTGCTGGCCTGGCTCCTTACTGGAGGAGGACACAAAAAGTACAACACGATTTCACAGATCAATATGTGCTATAGAAACACTTGGGAATAACGTTTAGCATTTGTGGTTTTCTGTACCCACCTGGCTTCAAGCTCCCAGAGTGTGGCGTCATCTGAGATCCAAGGGTTAGATGGGTCTGGTGGCGTGAGGAAGGGGTCGTATTCAAGATACTGCTCCGTATAGCCCAACAAACTGTTTTTTAAAACAAGAATGGGTGGTTTATTTGTTAGCTTTACCTGACAGAAAGAGAAGGTAAATTCCCTTGGGAGCAAATACTATAAATGAAATGAAATGTAGAGTTTGACAAGAGGGATTGGCTCACTACTTGGACACAAGGATTTAGAAGTCTTTCCTGAACACATCTCTCTTTTTAGAAAGGAATGACAAACAGACACTTTGTACAGGATCAGGTATCTGGATCTCTGTACTCTGATGACAGCTGAAGGCATTGTCTGGGCTTAAACACTGCTCAAGGTCATCTTAGTTCTTAATTCCCAGCTGTGTTAGGCTGTTTAAAGGCTCAATAAACAGATCGATGGCTAAACTGAATAAAGACACAAAGAACATCGCTCACCTCTCTGCCACTTTGGACATTTTCAGTCGATGCCTGTCTAATTGCAATTGCCAAAAGGTGATCTGAAACCACAGCGGGGAACAATGAGTAGACAGCAGTCTCCATGAATTCATTCATTCATTTTCAGTCATACTGATATGACATTTCAAGTTATGCTTTATATTTAAAAGGTGCTCAGTGCAATTAACTGGATACAGAAATAATATGGCTGTAGTAAAATACCAAGTCCAATTGAAGCACTATCATTGACAAAATCACAAATCCTCTACTGCCACCTGTAGGTCTAACCTGTTCCTGCAGTTCTTCTTCTGTAGGCTGCTTGGCCTCTGGAGCTGGGGTGTGGGTTGGGCTGTGGGTACGGATATCATTCTGCAGCCCATACACAGACTAATAAAATAAAAACGTAAGCATCAATATAAGTAGCCTTAATGCTGCAAACAAACAAACAAAGCATGGCAATATGAAACTGTTTGCATTGATACTTGTAATATATACATACAAATAAGTAACATAATAATCAGGTAAGAGTAGAAAGCTCTTAAGTACCTTTCTAGTTTTGTGGGGATTTTTCATTCTTGAGGACTTCTTTATGTCAACTTCTGTTGTATTGACACATCCAGGCTGTGAAAAAAATGAAAATCAGGAAATCATGAGAAATCCAGCTTGTGATTACATTTTTAGCTGATTATACTCTTCCTTGAGCTTAGACCCTTAGAACACAGTTATGTACTCTATATCACAGTGTACTCTAGCTCGATGCCACAATTAGTAAAGGTGTCGGTACTGTGCAAAAGTTTTAGGCAGGTGTGAAACAGAGACAGAAATATAAATGATTGTTTATTGGCCCCAAATGTGTCCTGCAGCAGGACAACGACCCCAAACTACAGCCAACTATCTTCAAAAGGAAAAAGAAGTGGTGGAAGTGATGGTATGGCCCCCACAGAGCCCTGATCTCAACTTCATCAAGTGTGTCTGGGATTACATGAAGAGACAGAAGGATGTGAGGAAGCCTACATCCACAGAAAATCTGTGGTTAGTTCTCCGAAAGTTTTGGAACAACCTGCTTTCTTCTTCTGTTTTCTTTCGAAAAACAGAACTGTTTTGAAGGCAAAGGGTGGCCACACCAAATATTGATTTGATTTACCTTTCTCTTTTGTTCATGATGATTAAAATAAATGATTAACACTTCCATTTTTGAAAGCATTCTTTGTTTACAGCATTTTTTCTCACCTACCTAAAACTTTTGCTCAGTACTGTGTCGTTTTTCAAATACGCTTAGCCAACAAATTCTCCCCAGTTCCCATTACAAATCTTTCACATCTGCAGCAAGCTTCGTTTCTTTGCCAAGGTTACATAGTCCACAATAGAGACAACACCAACAGAGGACATTTGCCTGCAGTCTCATGTCATCTAACTCAGACAGGGGCATCTTAAAATCTCACCAAGTACCCCGCACTTTGAAAATGATGCTAAAGGATACTATGTGCGTTAAAATGTGATGCCTGCGGGTCCTGACCAAGCATCAGTATGTGACAAGTTGGAAGTGAGAATGAGCTGGATTTGCTGGAAGTCTCAAGGACAATGTGTCAGATGCTGGTTAATTAAACATGGAATGTGCCAATTCTAGGAAAACATGGAAACCAGCAGGAAATTAGAATGTTAGAGTGCAAATACTGGCTGATTGAGCAAGTAGTCTAATCTAGGTTTCTTCCAGAAGAACAGAGCTTGATGGTGTCACTGTGAAATTTGAATTAATATTGATTATGTTGCTCCGAGGACGCATAAATTGAACTTGTTATTTCCCAATTAACCGTGGAGCAGTGGCTTTCAGGAATACAGCAGAGGAGACCCTTAAACCTCAAGGGGAAACTAAATGCTAATGCTAAGCAAGTGTGCAGGAACAAGGTAAAGAGCAGCGGTGAAGCTGATGTGTTGTGACAGTTATTGATGTGGCATTTCATGTGTATGGCCAAGGCAAATACACGCCGGGGTATTTGCAGAGCGTTCAGCTATTTACACTCTTTAAATGTAACAGGAACCATGTAAAGCTCATATATAAATTCTGTCATCTATTAAGTGCTTAAAGCTTATAATTGCATAACATTTATGAAACAATTTATTAATCACAGTGTTATGTGATATCTATAAAAAAGACAATACATAACTCACAAAAACTAAATGTACCATTCTGGGTAATTGTTCTTTTAGACTGTGGTCAGTGTGAAATAATTATTTCAGCATTATTCACTTTTACGAGAACTAGTAGGATGATGCTAGTAAAGTCAGCAAAACAATGCTATTAGTAACAGCAGAGGTGATTATGACAATACCATCATAATTTTACTCACCACTGGTCTGTGCACGTCCCAGAATGCTCTTTCCTGACTGTCAAGAATTTTTCTCTCAATTTTGTCTCTTTTCTTGTCCACTCTGGGAGGGAAAAGATAGAATTCAGGGAACAGTTCTGACAGAGTGTGTAGATTAATCTAAAACATTTATGAGCCATTTACTTCATCACATGTTTAATGTGCAATCCATCTGTGAAGTTGTGCACTGGTAATTACAGGGACGTTTAATCACGACATAACGAGGCTGTACGAGAACTCACTTATAATGGCTCAATGCGTGTGTGGTTCTTATAGAAACCTACTTTGCTTGTGCTTCTGCTTGCATAAAAATGAACTCCCATTTCCTGGCGAAAGCTCTCTGTAGCCTTGCTAAGCTCTCCTGTAAGTAAAACAAAGAAGAAGCAGGAAAACTAAGCTTTGTAGGAATCCAGGCTGATTATGTTTATCGCGCATGCTGTGTACAGTGCACAACTGGATACAATCTTTAATGACTCCTGCTCTGATATGAAAGAAAAAGACGCAGATAATGACTAAACCAGTGATTCATTTAATAGCTTTGTTGAAAGAGAGCTGCAAATTATACAATGACACATGGAAAAACAAATGTTGCTACTGTCAGTATGAACCAAAAGGTAAGAAAGCAGTGCTAATACAGGAAGAGCACAGATAGAAAGGAGTACTGACACTAAAAGACCTTCTTCACTTACCGCTTCATAGTCTGCAAGCTCCAGACGTGCTTTATTTTGCATTGTTCTTTTGCAGAGGTAAACAGCTGAGAGAGACAAAGAGAATGGTAATAAAGGGAGAACAGGATCTCAGCTTCGTTTTAACAGCCTTAAGTGGCCCTGCGTTGATTCAGTTAATCCTCTCAACTGCACATTTAGACTGGACTGCAAATCACAAAGGTCATTTACTATGATGTGTGTGTGTGTGTGTGTGTGTGTGTGTGTGCCTGCAACTGCTGGTGCTTGTGTGTTTGAAGGTGTGTGCACGCCTGACTTTTGATGTCTTCCTGTACTATCATCATCCCTTCATCTCTTTGTTAACTGACCATAATGTGCAAGCTTCATTATGCCATTAGAGTGTTTTCATTAAGGGGCATCATTCAAGTGAATCAGTTGCTGCATCTGAGACACTGACTTCCTCTAACACTCCCAGGATTATTCCCACTGTGAGCATTAGCCCCTTTCCCCTTCTACAATTCAAACAACAAATGAAAGACCTGCAAGGATGCAGCTATTCAGCAACCCATTTTTGGCATTATGAAAGCTTTATCTCCACTCTGCTTGGCTGTAACAATGAAAAGCTCATCCCTGTATCACCATTAAAATGCTCAGCCAACTGTGCACAACAGGTGCATGCATATCAAGGCATTCCTGTTTTCCTTCACAGTAATCAGACTGCCTCAGTCAGAGTATGACTGAGGTAGACACAATTAACTTTAGTTGGAAAACACTGAAAAAAATAAATGTGTAAAATAGAAAGCATTACCTGATTCTAACTGTTGGCCAAGCGTTTGAGTAAAAACTAAATCTGATCCTTTTTATCACATCTAACATGGAGACACTGTTGCAACACTTGCGTTTCATCTTTTTAACCTCTGTAAAAATCAGCATTAATAACATGTCAGCTACAGTTTATGTAATATACAAACAGCCTGTCTCATTAGTCTTCTCTATACACACACAAACACGCACATACACAGTGGAAGTTCAAATATGACTACAACAGAATGGCTCTCACCATAGTCTGTGTTTTCTGGTTCCCAGCAGTTTGATGGCCAAAAGTACGGAGTCTGAAGGGAAAAACGAGTCATTAAGAAACAAAACTTTAAAAAAAGACCTTGCATCTTTGATAATGTACAACTAACCACATGGTGTTTCGAAATCAAAGTGTACTGCTATGTTACTTTGGGTGGGCATGTGGTCCCAGCCCTGCATCTGTCACAATAAAATATTTTGTTGTATAATGGGTTTGGCATAATGTCTAAAGCACATAAGCTTCTTTCAGAGAGTGCTTAGAGCAGACCAGCATGAGAGCTCGCCCTCCTTGGGCAGCATTGTATGGACTGGCACCAGATGAAAAGTGATTACATACAAAAGGCAAAGTAAAGGGTACTAACACAAACAACCATAGGCATTGATTTACTCTTGTTAGTTGCTGTGCAGCACACTTGGGGGAACTCACTTGGTGGAAAATCACTAAAACTGTCAGTCTGTGTATTGATGTTTGGAGTACTAGTTCATGAATGGAGCCCTCCCCTCCCCATTCATGAACTAGTATGAATTGTGTTCAGGACCTCCTGGTTTACTTACTTCATATGTAATTGAACTAAGTATACTTCATACTTCATATGGGAATGAACATTTCATTTCAACTCCAATAGATGATTTGAAATATCATTTGAAACAATTTTGTCCATTTTCTTGTTCTTTTGCTGCCATCCTGCATAAATGTTATCATTTAACATGACTTTTTATTAAAACGATCTGCGTATAGCACTGTGCAAGGCTCTTAGCCACCCCTCATTTTTTATATTCTTCTAGGAAAACGAGTGCAGTGGTTTAGCAAAATGAGAAAACATACATGGAAATACAGTATAGCAAGAAAAAATATTTTTGTACAGTGCTAATGAGCTTAAATTCAGTATTTGGTGTGGCATTTATCCTTTAAAACAGCTTAAACTCTTATAGGCAAGCACTCTTGTAATTTATTTGAGTAGTCTTCAGGAATAGGTTTCCAGACTTCTTGAAGGATATTCAAAGCTCTTTGGATCTTGGCTTCCTTTTGTTATGTTCTCTGTGAAGATGATTCCACACTGCTTCACTAATCTTGCAGTCCGGGCTATGAAGAGGCCAATCCATGACTGATAGTGTTCCATTGTGTGTGTTTTTTATCCAGATATTCTTTTACTCTATTGGGACTGTGTATTTAGGATCACTGTCATGCTAAATAACATAGTCAAAGTCAAAGCTTCTTTCCAGACCGATAAAATCTGAAAGTACTTTTCTGCGTTCATAATTCCATCAATTTCGACAAGATCTCCAACACCACTCTCTGAAATGCAAATATGGATTCATTGCTCTATGAGACATGTTGCCAGTGATTTTTAGTTCTTGTGTAATTTGGCATGCATCCATCTTTTTCTCTGTCTCCTTTCCTTAAAATTGCTTCTTGACAGCCACATGCATCTCCCAGGTTCTGTGTCCGGCCTTTGTTGGATTTTTTTTCCCTATTTCTTAAAGACGAACATGATGACTTTCAAATACTTTTCATCTGCAGTGAATATTTTCCACCCTGCCACTTCTTTTGTCCAGTTTCCTCATTTTTAATTAATTAATGAATTGCAACACCTTATGTTCACAGTATTTGATGGCCCTAATCAAAAAGTGGATGAAAAGAAAGAACAGAATAATCTATTGACTCTAAAAGTCCTTGAGTCTAGCAAACTTAAAATGTTAAATATTTAAAAAATAGGATTAAATATTCCCTTGATTAAGCAATGCTGACAGAGTCAGACAGATGTATAATAAAAATAAAATCATTCAATATAATGAGGAATTAAACATTAACATTCTTACCTGAAACCTATAGAAAGTGCCATCGTCTTTGAGAGTGAGGACGTGGTCAGAGATGGGGAAGAAGTAACCATGTGCAGCCATCAGAGTTCCCAGATGAAGAGCCTCCACTGGGAGAAAACACAGATAAAAAGACTATTTACAGCTTGATGCGCTCCTTTTTTCCAGTTTTTTTCCCAGTAGTACCAGATACCAGCACATGTTAATGTGCTTTCATGCACATAAAACATACACACTAGTAGCAGCATGTTTTTGCCAAGAAATGCAGTAATGAGATTGTGTTTCTAAACAAAGAGCATCATAGCAAGCTTCACAACACTGTTGAGATGACTGTTAAGATTTCTGTGAAGGAAACAAGATATAATTTTCTTTCCTTTGGGTAGACGATATGATGACAGTCACACAACAGCCAAATAGTAGCGTCAAATAAAAAAACAACAAGATCTTTTTTTTTATTGTTCAAATCATAAAAAATTCACATATACATTGTTTGCACATTTTGTCCAAAGACATAACAGACTAATACATGATAGTAAATGTACAGTGGTGAGTTTTAAATACACTGCTGGTTGAGCTTAACAATGGATAAGGATGGGCTAGATGTGTCTCTATTTAGTGGGTCTCACACTAAACTAAGCTATCCAGCTGTTGGTTTTAGCCTTCCATTTAAGTTGCTAGAAAAACACATTTTTAAAAATGTCAAACGCTTGCTTTAATTTAAATTCTAATTTATTTGCTTTATTTAACTATACAGAGGCATTAAAGGTAAACCTGCTTGGAGATCACAGTTTTTCATTAAAAAGAAGATTCTCTGATTACGCTGCAATCAATACCTCCTCATCACAGATATTGGCCCAGCATGTGTTTTTCTTTTTATTTGTATCCCCAGCTAATTAACGTTATTCACCGTTCATCCCAAGGTGCAAATTCATCCTTCACAATATTGCTAAAATGAACATAAACTAGGAGCAGTTGCTTTACTACACTCTGCACTGCTATCACACAGAGATAGAAAGACCTCCATTGCATCCAAACAGCTCTGCAGGAGGTCTCACTGATTAGCCCACCTTAAGCTTGAGAAGTGTAACTCATCAGTCAAATCAATGTTGTGCTTAGCTGGAGTGAAAACCTGCTTACCTCTGGCACTCCACAGCACATGGCTGACTGTCCCTGATTTAAAGCCATCAGATAATGAAAACATGTAATCAACATCAAGTGTGTATCATCTGCTATCAGTTCCTCCCTGCTGTTCTAAACCTGTAAGTCCTTTGTGGTGTCGACATCTATCAGTCACAGTTTGTGTTTTGGGCTGATGGCTTTCTTTTGATACTGCCATATTTGGTTCATTATGAATAGTTTTTCATACAGTGTTGCCCTTGACTGTTTCTGCCAAGTAAGCTGTCCTAACACACGAATAAAGTGAGAGATGAAAAGATAGAAATGTTTAACATTGTTTAAATTGCCAGAGCTACGAACGCTACAGCAGGAGCTTACTGTATGCGTCCATAAAATATGCACATGTCTGCTTTCTCACTCTAACACACACACTGGGTGTTTGTGAGTGAGTGATAAATATAGATTGACTTTTTCTTTGTCACTGAGGTGGCTGTCACCGCTTTCAGAGGTCAGGATGTTTATGTGTATGCATGTGTTTGTCTGTGACTGGGCTCCTTTTATTAATAAATTATGACTCATAAGTTATTTAAACCTGTTTACTTATAAACAAATCCCTCCCTCTGTATCGGCTAAATATAAACTCTAAAGGAGATAGTGACATATTTAACATAATAGCGGAATTAACATTTACTACATGGAAAAATCAAGTTATTCCTGAATTTCTTTACTTAACCTTTATACAGAATGTTTGTTTGGGTATTTATCTAAGACAGAATGAATGTCAGATGGCAATAAGGTCAGCACAGCATGAAAAATGACCTCGTGGACATGCAATTAGAGCTTGATGTCTCTTATATTTCAGCAACTGAGTTAATTTGTTCTCATTTGAGTCTGTTGAAAAATCCACACAAAGGTGAAAATGCACACAAAATACGTGTGCGGTGCAGAATTATTTCATCTAAGCATTTGCAAACAGTGCGCAGTGTTATTAGGAAAAAAGAATAAATCTGAAAATGTCAGTTCAATCAAATGAAGGTTTTTCATGCATTAAAACATAACCAATCTTATTTATTTCTAGTTTTTCTGACAGGATTCTACTGTATAAAGTTAAGTCCCGGCAGCAAGGGAGCTTCTGGCTTCCTTTTAACATAACATAAGCTTTATAGGTGACTAAACCTTGGATTAGAATTAGTCAAACTGTCAAAAAAGGCCAGGCTTACAGTCCAGAGAGAAAACACCCTTTGATTTCATCATATTACCAGTTATGTGCCAAAACCCCACTAGTTTGGAGCACTGCCATGTGGAGTGTGGGAGTACTTTTCCACCTGAGCTTTATCTAAAGACAAACACAGAGATTTTGTATTTGTGGTTTATAACGTATGAGCTGCTGAAGTGAAACAGTGTCTCTCTTAGAAATTGTGGAAGGAAAGTAAATAATTCTCAGAAAAGGCTCTTATATGGCTTCATTAAAATTAAAACTATTTATTATTTCATAGGAAAAACAAAGATTACAAAAGTCTAAGATCTGAATAAAGAATTTATTTTTAATCTAAGTTACTCAAATGTGCTTAAATACATAGTGTCAGGAGGCTCAGCCCCGAGTGCTTTTACATAAAGTCAATTTCAATTAAAGTAAATATGTATTTTAAGTCAATTAAATACACACTTTCAATCATTCGAGGAGGAGCACTCAATGGATTCATGCACAACTGAACTAATACAAGGATTAGTAAAATAACACTGTCCCACAAACAATGGAGGTATAAACTGTATTCATGTGTATGTCAGCACAGAAGTGTGCAAATGGGTGATTTCAGTAGGCTGAAAAACTTGACTCTAGTGCTCTACTGCAGGAGTGACTCTTGAGCCTGATGAGAAGGAGGTTTGAAGAAGGTTGACAGAGAAGACCAGGATCTTTAATCAGAACCTTAGGCACCCTCTTCCCGCTGTTCTGATGAGCCACATGTCCTCCCTCAGAGGTCACTTTACTGTTCCCTGTTCCACTGAGCAGATTAGATGCTCCTTCATATGTAATTCACACCTTTAATAACACGCAGGTGCACACTCCCTGACAACTTGACTGATTTGTCTTGATGCTCTGTTGTGGTCTGGTGACTGTGATGTGTGTATTTATATGGTTAGATTATCCCCACAGTGACCTACTAAACGAGATTAATTTATACAGTGTATATTGTGATCAATTGTTTGTCATTGTATTTATACGTGTTTTTTATTTTCATTTTAATGTATTAGATAATTAATCTACAGTTTATAGACTTTATGTATATTTAAAAGCTTTATAGAGTCATATAATTCATTTCAGCTACAACACAAGTCTATTTTATTTGACCACACTCAAGGCCTGTTTAATGCCATTAATGATTCATTCATAAGCAGGTCAGAGGTCAGAAGAGCAGCAGACCACACTCACTGGAGCTGATTACATTTTTGTGACCCTTATGATCTAATCAAAAGGATAATATAGCAAAGTTAAGTCATAGCACAGAGTGTATCAATAGTACCAACAGGGAATATGTCGTTTCATAAATACTCTCCCTTGATTCTCTTCCCCCCTTTGGGATGAATTTATTTTGAGATTTTCCCAGCATGGTTCCCATTATGCTTTTGGCAATTTTGAACATAACAAACAATGTGGGGTTCATCTCCGTGAGCTGTAGGATATAACAAAACGTAATTTTTAAAACCGTGCACTTATCAGCCACAATACTGAAACCACTGACAGGTGACGTGTGTAGCATTGATCATTTCGTTCCAGTACAAAAAAACCATTGGGCCCTGGTATTTACATGTTGTCACTTTAATATGCACAATCCACGGAAGCATTGTTGCATACCCACAGCAACAAAGAGCCCAAAGTGTGCAACCACCTCCACCCTCCCTGACCAGACCCTCATCATGAACAAGTGGGATTCAAGGAGGCCCTGCCTGCCCAGGTCTGTTTCAGAGGTGTTTTGGCAGCAATACTGGATGTTTTAAATGACATTTTAGTGAATTTCACTTATACTGAATTTGCTGCAGGCTGTTTGTGTTTTCTCTTTTACCACAGATGTACAGCCAGCAAGCAAGTGGATTACTTTTGAACCTGTAATCAAAGTGGGTCAAAGCATTAAAAACCCTTTGCTATAAATTTAATATAGTGTGGAAAATCCATTGCAGTCAAGCACTGCCTCAAGTCTTTTGACCCATAGGCATCAGCAGATGCTTTGTATCCTCTCCGGGGACTATAACCATGTTTAGCTGGTGCTTTGCTCTACGATCTTTCTGCCTTTAGTCTGCTTTCAGAAAATGATTGACCTACAAAATGTTAAGGTTGCTGATCATGTCAGCCAGTGGCGCCTCGTTCACATTTTTTCCCTTATACGTCCAGTCCCCTTCATGAGCAGAACTGCAGAATATGACAAACGTGGTAAGCAATTACTGCCAGCAGTTCATATGCTAAACAAATCAATAGTTTTCTAAAACTCAGCGAATGATGATGCAAAGTATAATCACTGTGCTATTGTCAGGAGCTTCTTGTGCAATACCTTATGCTGAGACATCAAAAACTTTTGTCAAGAACTTTTGAGGCAAGGATTTCTCTTATCTAATCCAATGCCAAATTGAATCAAAATAAGACTGGAGACTATAGACACGGCCAAATAGGATGATAATGAGTTCTTCTGGGCTGCAGCAGTATATTATCTGTGGCGTTCATTTAGCAAAAGAGCTCTACAGCCTCAGTCAACTTTGATACAAGCTCTTTTACATAATAAACTTGCTGCTATCATGCTGTGAGCCAAATTAATTGCATTTCACTTTGCTGTTTGTCAGCCCCACAAGGAGTTGCTATGTGCTAAAGTCATTTAGTTATACACAACACTGTGTTTACCACAGGGCAAATAACAGCACCTGTGCTGCAAAAAGCAAAATGGGCAGATTAAAAAAAGTTGTCCTAGAGGACAAAAACATCTGTCGACACATGTTTTTAGACTCTTCCTTGTTAAAAAATAAATAAATAAATAAAAACCCAGTTTTGGATAAATTTCATCAAAATGAATCTCACAACGAAGTATTTTGAGTATTGTAGATGTAATGACATAAAAACTATTGCCAGATTTTTGTCACAATCCAACAGAGTGGATATTTGTTCCAATGCATCGCATTAAGCATTCTTAAGCATATTACAGATGCCTTAGATGCAATGCAGAAATAATAACGCAGTCGTAATCTTTTTTGAGCAAATATAAAAACTCAGAGACTGGTATTTTCCTCGGCATAATTGAAACGAAAATGGAAATGAAAAAAAAAAGAATCACACAAGGACAAACTGTCCACTTGTCTCAAAACTCTTTCATTATGCACATGAAATCATAAATATGCTGCATCAACCGTCGCCCCACCACCCACACACCAGTTTAAATACATGCATAACAACCTTTATGATATCAACATGCACAGCTCATAAAACAGGTAGATCCTTACATACACACAGAGGAACTGTGAGTTGATGAGTCACAATTACTGTATGAACTGATTGTACAATACTGAGGCAACCACTAGAGTAGACTGAAATGTACACCCACGCACATAACCAATCCAATATCCAAGTAGAAACACCTACATTGCACAGACACGATCAGATACACAAGAAACTCTCAAAAGAAACACTTGGTTTTAACTTCCCATATTTGTCACAGTTCATCCTGCCCACTTTTGAGTCATATTATGTGCAATGAGAGGCTCGACTAATGATTCGGCAGCTCTCTCAAGGCAGTCCAGTTCTACATTTTTATACTGCATTAAAATCAAACCAGCTGAAGGACACAAAAAGACTAGATTAAAAAAGAAAACAAACTGACTTTTACCTACTGTAATATGATATGGTACATAGGTTTCAAAATGGCAAGTAAGTGAAGTGTTACTCCTTATTTTAGAGCTAAGTGACAACACATCTGGATTCAAGTTATTCAGCATCTAACCAGCACTTGTCCTCTCATTTACGCCACCAGCAAACACGAGGAACGGTATAAACAGTTGTAATGATGCCATCCTGAAATTTCGTATTTTTAGTATTAATTGGGCCATTTGAGAAAACTGATGTTTGGGAAATGAAAATGGAAGTGCATTAGTGGCTGTATTTATTTAGATTTTAGCAAAGTGGCTCCAGTAAAAATATGCCACAATTTTATTAGTAACAATATTTTAATCTTGTTCTTTTAATTCAGTGCATTTGCAAAACCTCTCAGTTAATCCAGTGTCCTTTCAGTCCTTTCTTTCTTCCTTTAAGCTTGCTTTCTTCTGATTGGCTCTGCTTTACAAAGAAAATATATGAACAGCACGTCTGTGTGTGTTCACATTAGGGATATCATACAGAGCAAAGAGCAGAAACAGCTTTGCGAAACTGAGCGCTGGATTATTGGGGTTACTTGAGGTTACATACACTCAATGTTTTCCAATAATACAATGTTACAGTGTCTATATATAAAGCACAATAGGTCAACTTTAATATTGGCACAAATTGTGGAAAACATGTGATAAATTGCTTTCACAAGCTGTCCACTACTGCCGATCTATTTGCTGACCCTGATGTCAAAAGGGCAACTTCGGTGTCATACATACACCAGTAATAAGCATTTCAGTGTTTGGCTTTTACCTTGATCTTCAATGTCCAGATTCTTCATCATCCACTGTACAATATCAGAACCTAAAATAGAAAAAAGCATATACATATGACTCACTTACATATCTAATATGCTCACGCTGTGCTGGAGCACATTTTGCAGGAGATGCAAATGAAAGGGAAAACAATGAAACTCTTAACCCTAGTCAACCCTCCTCATCATCACAGTGCATACCAATTCCTCTCACCTTGCACCATGTAGGTGGGTAAAAGGTGATCCATTACCATTTTTTTTTCTGTGTACCTATCCAAGCTGGCTCTTTTTGTGTGACGTCCATAAACATAAATGACCAGAGAGAGATACAATTGGATAATGACGCCTATATTTTGTAGTATATTAAAATAATCTATCTGACTTGAAGCGTCTTATACAGATTGTGACATGCGTGGCAGGATCTAAAATGAGAACAGATCAGAATATTGTCTAAACAGTGAAAGAGGGTTTAAACGAGAGCACAAAAGCAAAAACCTGAGAAGAATTAGGAGGAAGATGCTGTGGCCCTATTTTAAACAAACTATCATCAACAACTGAAACATCTGAGTAATGCTTGTGGTTTGCAGATGATTTGTGTATTCCTTTTGCCATTTTTCTGGAATGGAGAAACATTTTACATGATGGATGCTATTTAGCCTCTTCTCCACCTGAAAATGAATCACATTCAAATCTTAGAACAGCATCCTCCGTCCCCAGGCATTTTCACACCACTGCGCACCATGTGACTTTGGCACTTTGGTTAAATATATATTTTGCAAGCTATTATTACTGTCTGTCATACTGACAGGTGAAGGTGTGTGTGTGCAGACGAAAGCCACAGACGGCAGGGAAAAAAAGGTGTGAAATGGAGACATGAGGGAATTCATGCAGGGAGACATTCGAGCCCCGTGGCTGTATCTCTGTCCATCGAGCTCCCTCTCAGTCTGTCTTCATTTTGTCTTGCACCCCTTTGCGTTTTGGAGCCCCATAACCAGATGAGATTTTCCATGGATTAACATCATTAATACAACTTCATTTTCACACTACCAAATCTGACCCACTTTCAAAGAGCGAGCTTAAATGAGATGTGTAAGATAATCCTCTGACAAGGCTGTTCTCTGAATTAATTAACATCATGACCATAGATTGGTCTGTACTCTTCTGTGTGTGTGTGTGTGTGTAGGTACAAATGCATGCATGCCTCAGAATAAGTCAATGACATGAAAAACCAGCAAAAGCTGAAGTTGTCTATTGTCAATCATCATGTTATTCTTAAAATAAATTATATATGAAGTATTGTTTAAATACTACAGCACACAGTTGCATTAACAGCTGACCATTAATGCTTATACATAATAGAAAGAAAATCTATCTTAATTTTAGTGGAATTGTAAACTGTATTGTTGTATTGTGTTATTATTATTATTATTATTATTATTATTATTATTATTATTATTATTATTATTATTATTATTATTAAAAGCTGTAAAAATAATTTTACACTGTAATGTAAAGGAAAATATCTTCTACACAAAATAAAATCATAAAATCAACATAAAGCTGATACTTAAATAAAGGATAAACAATAATAATAACAATAATATTAATAATAATAACAATTAAGGATAAATAAAGGACAAAATTATACTCAGGCTTTTGAATGAACTGTAAATGGTTCATGCCATAACATCGCTTTGAAAAAAAAA
>NW_005187425.1:2814768-2839326 GCF_000239375.1 Pundamilia nyererei
CAATCACAAGAATCAGAAAATCCACAGACATCCCTGTAAGGGACAAGGTCAAAAAACAGTAGTGAATTGCTTTGATCTTCTGGTCCTCAGGCATCAATGCATTAAAAACTCAAGCAGTAACTATAAAAACTACAGTCTGGAGTCTTCAGTGGAGACACTTGCAGGATATGGATAAAAGAATCAGGGGATACGGTGATAAATATGCCCCTGTTCAGCATTAAAACTGAACATACAAATGTTTTAGCTTCAATATTCAAAATGTTATTATCATATTATTTTTGTTGCCATATCATTGACAAAATAATATTATTTTGTTTTATTGACTTAGAAATAATTTAATCCTGTTTTTGTTTACATTTTACACATTGTGCTGGGGTGTGGTTTGTAGCTCATCTGCAGGAGAGCAGTGATGGCGATGCATCGAGAGCAGGCAGCGGTGCATCACCGTCGATTGGAACAGCTGTGGGACCAGTCTGGGCACCAGACAAAAGTGTTGCAGAGAGTTGCCTGAGCTGGTTCCTCACCAGCACCGGCCACAGTGACGTCCTTTCACAGCATGGGGGAGGGAGATGACCCACAGACCTTCGACAAGGTCTTTCAGGCCACAGCGGAGGCATGTTTCTGGCTAAAGGAGGAGTGGGTGATGAGGTTGCTCCAGGTGCTTTCTTGCAAAACCCCGGCAGCAGTTCTCAGCTTGACTGCAGCAGCGAGGAACAGCTTCAAAGATGTCTGCCAGGTGGTAGTCAACCACTGGGACTCCCACCTGGGAATTATAAGGACCAACCTTTCACCTATGCCATCGTTCATGTCTCGCACACTAAAAGAGCCATATGAATTACTGGACATTAAACCTGTTTGGACCAGCACCTACCACCCTCAGACTGACAGGCTGGTGGAGTGACTGAATAAGACTTAATAAGACTGAATAAGACCTGATTAAAGAAAACTGGCATGAATGTCCAAGCCCAGCTAAGATTCAATACGCTCTAGACCTAAGAGCTGAGCTATACACACTGGGGAGGTTATCACAAGAGAATATGCCCCAAGCCCAAGAAACCACTTCTCTGGTGAGCCTGGTTAAATACAGAGATGAGGATTGAGGGGCCAAATTCCACCATTCCTGCCTACCCGATTATGATAACCATTTCACACAGGCCCAGAGAGCAGATGTTGCTGCATTGCAACAGTGATTTGAAGATGTGTTCTCTCCCCTGCCCAGTCATACCCTTCTCACAGAGCACCATTTTGAAATGCACTCTGGCATGACGGTGCATTCACAGCCCTGCAGGTTACCTGCACATAAGAGGAAAATTGTTCAGGGGGAATTTTCTGAAATGGTATAACTGGGAGTAAGAGAAGACAGAGTGCGTGGAGTAGCCCCATAGTTCTTGTGGTGAAGAAAGGTGGTTCTATACAGTTCTCTGTTGATACCGCAAGGTGAATGAAGTGTTTGATACCTACCCAATCCCACAGGTTGCTCCTGGACCGGTTAGACAATGCTCATTTTTTTCCACAACACTGGATTTAACCAGGGGTACTGGCAGATTCCCTTGTCTGCAGAGTCCAAGGAAAAAAAACACCCTTCTCCACTCCATATGGTTTGTACCAATATGAGACACTTCTGCTCAATTTGTTCTGAGCCCCACCCACCTTCCAGTGCCTCATGGACCGGGTGCTGCTCCTACTTGGATGATGTCATCATCCACAGTGACACCTAGGCGGAGCATGTGCAGCGTGTGGCCACGGTACTGGAGTCCGTGAGGCAGGCAGGGTTCACGGCAAACCAGAAGGAGTGTATAGTTGGACAGAGGGAGGTACAGTATCTGGCGTACCATTTGGGAGGCGGGCAGGTGTGTCAACATACGGGTAAAACGACTCCTATCGCATCCTGCCTGCATCTCAAGACCAAAAAACAGGTGAGGCGGTTCTTGGGGCTGGTTTATCTACTTTACCACGCCCGGTTTTGTGTCCAGCTTCACAGACCTGACCAGCCCCTTGACTGATCTCACCCAAAAGGGTGTTCCAGATTTGGAGCAGTGCCAGGCAGCATTCTTGCAGGTAAAGAATTCTTGCTCTACACTCCTAACTTTTCCCTCCCTGGGCTGGGGGCAGCTTTGTCCCAGGAGATAAGGGGGGATTGACCGCCCTGTTCTATACATCAGCACGATTTGTCAGAACAGGAGGCCAGGTACAGTACAGTAGAAAAAGAGTGAGCTGTTGACTCTCTTCGCTATTACCTCCTGGACTGCCATTTCAGCCTCTGTTCGGATCACGCCCGGCTACAGTGGCTCCATCGCATGAAGGATGCCAACGTCTAGATCACCCGGTGGTATCTGGCTCTCCAGCCTTTTGTTCAAGGTGGTCCGTAGTCATGGCTGACTTCCTCTCTCACTTGCAAGGTGTGGTATCAGAGGAGGCTGACCAGAACAGCTGATGACCATTGTCTAATCATGCTTTCCCTATTTGAGTAGGACGCCAGGACCTGACGGGGGAGCTGTGTGTGGTTTGCAGAGCACAGGGACGCAGCTGGAAAGCTGCACAGAGATGTGGGATACACTGTAAATAAATACCTTACAACATGCAACACTGTGTGCGTGGGTCCTTTATCCTGTCACACACATTATCCCACATTTATTGAAAATCAGGTTGTATGCAATCATGCAGAGCAACAGAACTTGTCACCATATGTTGCAGTTCTGTTCCATTCCTGCAGATGTAACTGGTAAAGCTGCTTGCTAGCTGTGCTGTTTGCATATTTTATACAGAATTATGCAATTATATAGGCCAGATCTAAAATTAATCAATACAGCTGCATACTCTGTATGGAAGACTTGTCATGTGATGACTGCTAGTTCCTTTTTTCAAGCCCGAAATATCCATTGATATTTCAGGTGTTTCTTGCTTAAGTTAGCGATTTAAATTTATGTGCTTGTGTTCATTTATTTCTGCTAACTGTTAAAACATTTTTTAGATCTCTTCACATGTCACTGTTGGTTGTATGCACAAAACCTCTGAGACTTCTAGCAAAACCAAACAGTGCATTCAGATCACAAAAATAGCCAGTGTTAATGAAAACATTTTTAAGCAATAGTTATATTGCTTATCGCATCTTGCCTGCATCTCAAGACCAAAAAACAGGTGAGTCTGAGTCAATAAATGGAAAAGAAAAGAAGAGAAGAGGAGAGAAGAGAAGAGAAGAGAAGAGAAGAGAAGAGAAGAGAAGAGAAGAGAAGAGAAGAGAAGAGAAAACTCACCTGAAAAAACACTGGGAATCTTGGTTAGAAAACTTTTCACTGTTCTGATGGGGATGCCATTTTTCTCATCCTGCATGCGTGCTATTACCTCCTCCATCTGCACAAGACAGGGACAGTGGAAGAGAAGGGAGAGTGAGTACTTTCTGTGAACTTGTATAAGTAAGTGGAGGTTGTGTGTGTGTGCAAGAGAGAAAGAGGTACAACAGATACAAACATGTTTCTGTGTGGTTCAGCCACGTCTCCAGGGGACAGAGAGTAAGGCGAGAAAGTTAGTGACTAACCATCACAGCTGTCAGATTTCTGCCTCTCCTTTGACAAATCTCTCTGATGTGTGTCATTTGTCACATAAAAGCACCAGTAAGCTGCACTTATTGGATTCTGCAGTCTCTATTGAATTTTGGAGTTCTAGCAGTGAATTTTTATTATTATTATCCATTGCATTATATTTATATACTCAAACCACCACATACATGAACTGGGCAGAACAGAGACAAACATTAGAAATAGTATCAGTACTGTAAAATATATTGCATTGTCTTCGGCATTAACATTAAGTTAAAATGACAAAAACAGGTGTACAGCCACATACTGGCACACATGCAAACACACAAACATTTGCACACATGGCAAAGATGGATGCACTGGGAGTCGTCTCGAGGGCCTGGCAGGGCAACACAAGGCAGACATGTTTCCAAGAACACCCAGAAGGGAGCAAAGCAGAGCAGAGCATAGTGCTGACGCGTCACCACAATTGGATGCCAAGCTACCTCCCTAAACTCTTCCCTCAGTGTAAAAATATACACATGGAAAATATGTACGTAGAAATCAACACATTTTATTCGGTCCACCCACCACACAAACCTCAGTTGTAGTGATTCTATCAAGGTTTGTCCACTTTAACTCTACTATTTAATAATGGCATTATTTGTAAAATGTATGAATAGTGTGATTGCATTAAAAAGCTGCGACTTTTTTCAACCTCTCTCGACTACCATGACATGGATGACTGCAAACCTATATTGTAACTATATCGCAGTAATACTGCAAACAGGAAGATATGCAGCGTACATGACTTTTTTTTACCGATAACGTTTTAGATTTTAATTAAGAATTTTGCATTTTAATAAATGATGGACTTAATTTTTTATAAAAAGTTTATTTTATTAATCAAGCAGCAGACTTCCAAGCTGAACAGTCAAGCCAGAAGCACCAAAAACTGCTAATTTTCTAGTCGTTGAGCCAATAGTCATAGACTCCTGTTAAAATATCCAACTTTACAGGATCAAAATGCATGGTTCAGCATGGTAAAAAAATGCTTTCACATTTATAGGTCATGAAATTCATTAATCATTAAATTGCACCTCTTCACTATGTGTGTGCTCTATGTGTCTAATTTAGTGGATTATCTGATTAATATTATGGCTTGTTTTGTTGTACAGACTGTCCAAGATGTTTGTTTAGAATTAAACAATTAAACTAGAATTGAATTCTAGTATCATCTTAGCCCAGTAGTTAGCACTAACTGGCCAATAAGTGTGTCTTTGCAAAAGCACCCCTATTCAGTTTATGAATATGGTCCACTTCTGGCTCCAAAAAACAAAAAAACTGCATGGAGGCATCAAAAAAGCTAAAACGCTACTGTTAAATGCATGTTTTATACTGTTGTGATTCTTACCTTTGTCTTTTTTGCTTCTAACTTACCCGCCCACACAGGCACAGGTAGTGAAAACACCAGTTGTTTATGCATATCCTATGAGATGACGTTGTCCTTCTCAGTGGATATGAAGGAGTACCTTAAGTTAAATATATTTTGCTGCTATTGTCTTTTTCCCAAAAACTATGCGGCAAGTGAAAGCTCCAAAGTGCTATGTTTCGTACAGGTGTTTCACTGTAATTTTATTTTCAGTGGGTTTTTTTGTATTCAAGCAAATCTAACTTTGTGTTTGGTGTTTTGACATGACAATAACTGTGCGCTACACTGAAGGGTTGTGTTGTTCTTGCAGGTCTGACTTCATCGCTCATCTCCTTCAATTTAATTTCCTCTCCATCTTTTATATAACACACATACAGTATGACTTATCAGCTCAGCTCATGAGGGAAATTCAACACAATATGAATAAATACAACTGCATTTCATATAGATGTGGATTTTGTTTAGGTGAAAATGAATTTCTTGGCCATATCAGTGAGAAAGAAACTGTTTTGATTATGCACAAGCTATGTTAACGACTTTTTTGTTTGACAGTTCATGAGCCGGCTGTGAATGTATAATTATACGATAAAGACCCATGGCTAAAATTCTGAAGATGAAAATGATCAAAATTAGTGATTACAAGCGAACTGAGAATGACAGAGCACGTGAAAATATTAAAGAGCTGACAGATTAGTCTGGACCTAGACACCTAGAAATGGAAATAAAAATAAAAACCGGGTGAAATGCATATTTCTGTCTGTTTTGTTAATCTCTTGCTCCCACAGTACCATGTGAATTACCTGTAGCACTAAAATACAGTTCTAAAAACATCTTTAATCTCTCACACATTAACAAGATCTTAGCTTTAATATAAAAAAAAAGCTCTACCTAAACTGCTTCTAGCAATCCTCCTTGAATTTCTGTTGTTTGTTGTTGGATTTTAGTTATTCTCACATGTGAATAATATCTGGGACACCAGACGAGTTTGTATAAATAGCAATGTTACACCAATTGCATGCCGATCTTCTCCCCTAAAGGAGTCCACAGTCCAATACCCCACAATCTAATCTGAGATATAATATTTTATTTTAATGGTCAATGCTGCAATCAGTAACTTTCACTACTTGTATTCCTCTTTCATGACTACTGGTTATTTGGAAATTTAAGGATGTGAATGTCTAAATCAAAGACAGGTAAAGTAAACTGATAGAAATGGTGGAAGCTCTAGCTGACTAAGAAAAATTGGAGACTTTATTGAATTTATTTTTAACATTCAGACACTGGAGCAGTCACTACATCACTATTTGTGTAGTAATTACACAATAGTAACTATGTCAGTATTTCTGTCAAATCTAGGAGCTTGTGGCTGGACTATGAATGCAAACAAACTACGATGGAGTTACAATTTTCACAATTTTATCAATAAATTTATAAACAGTTAATTTTTTATTATGACACATATATTTCATGTAACTGCTATCTTGACCCCATTCGGTCATAAACTAATAGCGGACTGACTCCATGTTACATCGAGATGTCGCCGCCTTGATGCAACAAATTCGCTTTGAAGACAGCAACTGACTGCGAGTGGTTACAGACTTGCTCCCTGTCTCCAAAGCAACCATTTCAAAGGCAAGAAGATTGCAAGTATATTACACATAGTTGCAATAATTTTGGTCATGTCTAGTGGGACTGTAGAATAACAAAATGCTCAATGTCATTCTCTGTGCTTTTAAGTAGATTTTAAGTAGATTTGGTACAACGTTCAGACTTGATTTAGAAAATCTTTCTAAATTAATCCAAAATGCATTTAGTTCATCCCTTTGGAACAATTGTACCTGGCAACAGTGGCAACCTGTCTCAGTCTACCTTTCTCTAAAAGTTGGATGGTACTGTGAGCCACAGAGCAAACAAGGACAACAGCAACATTGATCAATACTTCACACACTCTCCCTCCTATCTCTGCAAACCGCCTACACATGGTAAAATGCCACCAGCGTGAATATTCAGGATCTAAAGCTCTTGGAGTCGGGATGCTCTCAGGCTTCATGTTGCGAGGAAGAGACGAAAGTCGTTTCCACAAGAGAGAAGGAGGGGGAGCAAGAGCCTCTCTATCTCTCTCTTTCTCTGTCCCCCACCCATCCACCCACCCAGAGCTGTCTGACTGTGTCTCTGCAGCCTCTTAACAGATAAGAGTGAGTGTTTTGGCTGCACAGTGTGAATCATTGAATAATGATGGCACAGGACTCAGTACGTATGAAGTGACTAACAAAGCTCCGGATATAAGCACATACTGAGCTTCAGCACAGGGCTTCAAGCACTTCAAAGACTATCACGGAGGGTACTCAGGGTGCAATCAGAATGTTTTGAAGCACCATTTTCAGCAAAAAACATTTCAAACTAGCTTTGTAAATCAATGCTGCCCTCTTAGATTTCTTTTAGCCTCTCTTAAATGCAGCAAGCGCACTTATGAGATGGGCTATTCCTAAGAATAGCAAGTAAATAAAAGAATCATTGATTAAAAAGGTTATATAGTAAGCACATCAGCAAGGTGTCCATTAAGCTATGTTATTGAATGTCTTAAGAAATGTTTAAAAAGCTGTTTTGCTGTCATGATGGGGAATGTTCACCGTTCATTTATAGAAACAGCAACAACAACAACAACTTTTACAACAAGGTTTATCAAGTGAACCTTGGAATTCTTACCTATATGTAACTGTAAAACAATTTGGTCTAGGTGTTTTGAACCGTTCTAGAGTTCAGTGACTGGATGCATTTTGGAGGGATGAGGTACCCCTGTGGGAATTAACAAACACGGCTTGAAAATTGCTGTCAGCAACTATCATGTTAACATTTGAAGCAAATTTTCCAAATATGAGTCACAGTTCACTCATTTTTGGATTATTGTACAACCTATAGGCTGCAAGAAGTGGTTTCACACTTTAACACATGATTGCTATTCATCTAGAGGTTGACCTAGATTTAAACCTCTGCACTCAATGAACTTATTTTTGAGACATTCTTAATGGGAACATTATTACCCATATAAACTTTACATTAAACAATAAAATTACTAGCTTCCTAGCTGTGCTGCTGAGAACATTAAAACCACTCCTATTCTTCTTTTTCTCCTCTTGGTCTTGCTGTCCCTGTTGTGATGGGTGACTCTTGCTGCACCAGATGCACGAGTTGAATAGTATTATCTTGACAGTGTTATCTGAGGACAAGGAACGATTCCTCTGAAGTACATCACTTTCACATCATGAGACGTTGCATTCGTACACACTGCACAGGCATTCTCATCATTACATGTCACACAGCGCACACAACAATTATCAATCATATTGCAAGACCGTATGCTCACAGAGAATTCAGAGATATGCACAACAGACATTATTAAAGCTTATGAACACAGAAGTTGGGGATTATTTTATTTTAAGCGCAGCATCAAAACAGGTGGATTACCCAGTCAGAGTCTGGCTGCCTAAGGCAGCAGGAGAGCAGACTGAAATGAACCTGTGGCTATATAGCATGACAGGTCTACTAGATAAAACAATCTCTGCAGTTGGTTGATCTCATTTCCTTCTGAACTGAAGTCCTTGGATCCATGAATGAGGCAGAACCTGTGGTGGAGGCTCAGAGATAACAGTTCTATTTTTTCCCTCCACAAGCAGCAGTAGTTTACAAAAACTCCAACATGTAACAATACAGTAGGTCCAAGGTCAAAAGGCATTATCTTAATGATTTTATCACTTGGAACCAAAATGCTCACGTTCACATTTTCTTTCCTTTTATTTATTTATTTGGATTTTTTTTTTAAATAAGCTCAGTATTTCACAAAGAAAAACCTCTCAAAGTTGTCAATAGAAACGGATCAACTCTCCTGGACAGGTTGATGCATTTATACACCGAATGAATGTACAAATCCCATGTGGAGGATAAGAACATGCAGGCAGTGTGCTGTAAACAGTTTCTCAAAGACAAGTGAAACTTTTTTAAGATTACAAAAAATAGCAATGGGAAGCATCAACTGACAAGGACAAAACATTGTTGTGGTTCAATGCAAACAAAGTTAGTAAAAAGCTTTACACTGCAGCAGCAGCAGCACACCATTTGAGCATTCAAAAAAAAAAAAAAGACCCAGCAGATAGGTGAGGAAAGTTATTGAGCTGGTGCTGCCAAGGTTGTTGAATAGATGCAATGAATCTTAAGTTTCTCTGAGGTTACCATATGAGTTACCACAGCAACACAGTCTGGGACCGCTATCACAAAGACAACTTTGGCACACTGCCACCACTCATTCAGAGAGAAAGAAAGACGGAGGATGGGGAAAGAGTGCATGTGGTGGACAAAGGCGAATGCACTTTGCATGAAACATTGCAGTTATGTCTTTGTTGTTATTTGTAATTCCACAGCTTTTTTGGCGGTATGGTAAATTGTTGTTTCATTATTGCTTACAAAACTGTTAACGTCATTATAAACTTATATACAACGTCCTCAGTTATTCATTCAAGGTAAATGTTTGCCCGCTTACCAGCAGAGCTGATGAGTAATATGGTGGCAACCACTGAGTTTTTGTATTTATTTAATTTTTTGACCAACAAAACAAAACAGTTTATACTGCCTTAAAATAGAGAAAGCAAAAAATCGTCATTGTGGTTTACTCATCACTGTGTTATGAACATGTACAATAAAAGCACCGCAAAGGACTGCCTAAAATGCAATACAACAGCCATTGCATTGATACCCACTATTCACTCATATTAATGTGTGGACAGTTCAGTAAAAGCATGATCAATAAAACATGTCCAAAATAATAGATTTTATTTATTCGGTGCACATAGGCAATTTAACATTTTTGTATTTATTAAAGCAGAAAGGCTCGGGAATTGTCTCGCTAATATGCAGAATTCAATATTTGTTTACTAGCATTGCAGTGTTACTACACATCATCAATGAATAATTTTGCTTAAGAAAAGAGACCACAGAAATGATTGATATTTTTTTCGCTAACTGTCTAAATGGAGTAATTATTCTCGCACTATGTGCCACCCACAGAGAAAAAGATCACATCGATCATCAAACACTTAGGGTTATAAAGTGGAAAAGCCCTAATATGTAATCCAAGAAAAACAGGGAGACACCCCAACAAAGCTAAATTCTCTGCACTGGTAACAGATGGTCATGTTGGGTTTGCTTTGCTCACTCTAATCTTGCATAAAGCAGCCTGATTTGAATTTCATTCAGTTTTAAATATTTTCTCAGCCCTTGTCTTAGGTTTCTTTCTAATGCCTACTTTACATTTTTATTTTCCCTTGCCTATCTTTCTTTATTCAGTCATCCCTTCAATTTTCATAGGCGTGTTGATGGGAGATTTCACATGGAGCATGAACAACAGTCTGTTTCACAGCAGGCCAAGATCACATAGCATGAGGAACAGATGCCCAGGTGAGAACACTGCCTGGGGTGAAGGCAATTAATCCGAGCTGAAGGTAAATTTCTGTTCTCTGTAAGGCAGATTCTGCAAATCACTGATTAGTCATTTAACAACATCTGGAGTTTGGTGCTTGATAAGCTTTGCTTTCGGTTGTATTCATCAATACAGCTCTGTCTCTGTGTACACAATCAGGCTCCATTGAGCCATCAGTCATATGTGAGCATCTGTTTCCTCAAATGTCCCTTCACTCCTTCCCACTTTCGAATGTTCTCTAGCGCTGAACATTTGTTTCCTCTGCCTTCTTTATTCTTCGCTGTGTATTATCGGCAATAAAATCAGCAGAACACACAATGCAGAGAAGTGGAGGATGCCAAGCTCAGAGCAAAATGCATTGCCATTTGCTGTTGCAGTGTTTATGAAATGAAATGAGAATTATTCCTGCTCGGTTTCTGTTGTCACTTCTAATATTAATGTGTATCAAAATGTGCCATTTGGTGGTGTACAGCTTTGTCCATTTTTTTCCATTATGAGAACCGTGATAAGAAAAACCTCGGGCCATTGTGAAAGCTCGTCTTTACAGCGGCAGTATTATCATGAGCAAACCCTGGTCGACAGTGACGCACAGACAGCTTTCTTAAAACATACTTTGATTTGTTTGGGTGTTTACAAATGGTTGTTGTACACAAAGATTTCACCTGAGTATTGAAATGCTCCTTGGGGTGCGACAGGGAGCCTTTTAACGGCTTGATCTGATTTAGTTTGATTTGCTAATGGATGAAAGTGAGACTGTTGTTTGCAAGCAAACAAGCAGATCTTTGATTCCCTATGTGGTGTTATCGACTTAAGGCTACCTGAGTGGCGTGCTGTGATGGCTTCTGTGTGCTTAAATATAGTACCTTTTCTGTTCAGAGCGCTAGTAGTAAGCCAAATTTTGTTTAAAAAGATAACACTGTGAATAATTCATTATGACTCAGTGGATTGAACTAAATCAAATCACTTGAATTCTGCATTGTGCCATGCTTAAATGTGCCCTGCAGAGTGATCTTGAGTGCAGAGTGAAAGCAAAATGTGTGCATGTGTTTGGGTACTTATAGTTTAATAAGCGTGTTGAACTCTGCAGGTCCATATTTACTATATAGGTTGTTTGTTTGTTTTTTAACTATTGTTTACAAGGTTACTAGCTAGCTGCCTTCCTCTTCTGTGTCTTGCAGGTGCATTGTCGTATGCAAGCATGTTACCACCACCTGCACATCAGCATAACCATGTGAAACCACAGGCAGGACATCCCTGTTCGCAGAAACACATTTGAATATGCAGTAACAGAAAAGGTCAAAACTAAAGAAACTTTACCGCACAGTCAACTTTTCTAATGTTTCTCTCTAATGTTATATTTGCATATCAATTAAAAACAACTGTGAAGAATTTCATTTGCACTGATAATGTTGCTTTGGGTAATGAAAAGTGAAAAAAGAAAAGCCAACTGTATAAAATAAATGAAAAATGAAAGCTAGGATAAAATGTATTTTCTGATTTTCTTTTTTTTTTTCCTCACAACTACCCAAGTGGTGAATTATGCCATGAAGTGGGAGTGAATTGAATTGTCAATTACAGAAGTTTACAGATAATGGGTGACACAGACACCCACTATGCGACACAGGGGGGCGAGCAAAGGGAGGGGGGCGTTCTGGCACGATCCAGCCATTTGACATGCATCAGACAGTGCATAAATCCTGCTTTAATCGATTCAAGGAGTGACTGCAAGTCCACTTTGTATGATTCATTTCATGTCCTAAATGACAAACAGCTTCTCACCAAACCTTCGAGTTTGTTTTAAAATAGCTTAAATCACTTTTTTCTTGACAAGACTGGAAAACGTGCAAAAAGAAAATAGCATGTTTTAGGACCACTTTAGTGTGACACCCACAACTTAAGCAATCAAGCCATTATTATTTATATGTCTTGCCATCATGATGACATCTACACACAATGGTTAACATGTGAGGGGTGTACTACAAATCAATTTTAATATAGCCTTTTTCTTATAGTTGGCTTCCAAAACTCCAATAAAAGGTGCTTTTGAGGTGTCATTTCATTCTTTTTACTCACAAAATGAACAAGTGTTGCTTACATCATGTATCCCTTTGCTTATCCACCTTGGGTGGCAGGTGGCTGGAGCACATCTCAGCATTAGATGACAGGTAGGGGTACTCCCAGGACAGGCTGCCAGTCCAAAGTCAGGCTCACATACAGAGACAAACAAACACTCATGCTGACATCCACACCTACAGCTAATTTAGAATCACCAATTAACCTAACACGTCTTTGAAGTGTGGGAGGAAACTGGAGCAACTGGAGAGAACTCATGCAGGCACAGGAAGAAAATGCCACCGCCAAGAACCCACGTCCCAAAGCACTCGACCCAAGGGAAACACTGTAGGATACTCAGAAACCAACTTCAGTAGATATTCCCAGGTTTAAATAACATCACAGTAAGTGGTGCTTTCCTCTAATCAGGTGTAGGAGGTCTTTGAGTGAAAGAGAGAATTGCAAATACGCTGTAACCTTTTTGTCATTTGTCAAGCTAATCTATCCATGGCCACACTGAGCAAAGTAAAAGTGTGGATAATTTTAAAAAGTAATAATATGCATAATTTTGGAGGGTTAAGAAATTTGGTCTACCTGTTAAAGTTGCCATTCAATGAAACTAAAGTAGCACAGGCATTTTGTTTAATAAAAGCATGACCATTTGCAGTACACTGTCTATATCATCAAATCTATTTAATGTACTACTTCTTCACTCTTTCCTTCCTTACTGGAAGTGTAAAACTCATAGCCAAAGCATTCCTATACAGCAACAGAAGCACCCGTTTCTGTTTTGTCATCTGGTTTGATGGACAGATGGTATTATCAAGATTTAAATTTGAATGCTTTCCAGATGGTTGCCAGCTGACACTTGCATTCATAATTCCCTTCTGCAAAGTATTTTCATTTACTTCTACAGTGTTTACAAGTCATGGCCTCTTTCCTTCCCAAAAACTGTCTCTTGCATATGGCTATAGAAAGATCTTTAGTATTTTCCTTGACTCCTCAACATCTCCCTCCCGAAGCGACGACCATCTACTAGAGAGAAAGAGATGCACATTGAATGAGGGATAAGAGACAAGCAGCCAGTGATGCCTTTCTTCCTTTGACATTGCTACACTTAATGCAGTCCTTTGTCCGCCAGCAGGGTTTCTGCCATCTCATGCTTTAAGTAAACAGAGCACATTTTTAGAATAATGTAAAATTCCAGAAAGACCACAATACATACTTAGGTTTCAGGGCACACTAAAGTTCCATGTCATGACTTTTTCACAATGAAATATAAATTTTTAATTTTACCATTGCTGTGACTGATGCTTGAAGGATGTGACTGTTGTTGATTTTAAGGTTGTTAGCTTAAAATCAAATAATTCAGAAGTTATTACAGTATCTAAGCATAAAACCATACAAGGAACTTTACCAATATTTCTAATGATGTGTTATTATTATAACTGTCTCTACTTATCTGTCACAGTTAAATAAACATATTTATATTAAAGGAGTTCAAATCAGTATAAACATCAGACGATTATCAGCTGTGCAGCTCAGTGTTTTAGCATTACTACCTGCAAATTTGTTGTTTTTGGCTAATATCCTTCATGTAGACATCAGTATACTTCTAAACTGAGAAAGTTGGGAAGTTATGCTACAGTACCTTCACTAATTGTCCGTTAAAATAACATTTAATGCAATAAAAAGCTACAAAGTGATTCCCTGTATCTTGTTTTTTTGCTGTAGTAGTGAATAAAGTTACACTGGCAGCCACCGTAGTAATTATAGCAGCATGCTAATTTTAGCATTAGTGGTAGTATTGATTTTGTTGTAGGCTGGCGTAACATCTCGGTCAGTTAGTGGCGACCTTACTATAAAACAGCTTGCACTTTTATTTGCTCATAAGCGACAAACTTAAGCTTCAGCATTTTTCCAGTAGAACTGACCCCAGGGTTACACACCAGCGCAGTATTACTTCAGTTTTTACTCTAGTTAATGTTTTCCTTAATCTCATCACTGTTATGCGTTGCTTTTGAGTTATTAGCTCAACCGTCTTCACTTTTCTGTACTATTCAGTTTACTCAGTTTTCTTTCTGTTTGTCTCTGAATCTACTACAACACGGTGTTCCTGGATGGTGGTGGGATAGTGTTCCGGGGCAAGGCCTCGCTCTCTCTCTAACTCACACTCTTACTGTCTCTCTCTCACTCTCATCTTCTTAGTGGGCGGGCAGTGGGCGCGATGACTAAGCCAAGGTTAGGCATGTGCTAGAACATAATCCACTGAAACCCAATATCCCTCCTGCCCACCTACCATGATTTCATCACTTAAACAGCAACTGTGTGCTATCATAAATTAGCAGATAAATGAAGAAGAAAGCTGCATTACTTTCAGATGGACTGTGCAAAAGTTTTCCAAGACTAAAGCATTACTGATCAGCCTAACACAATTACATATACAAAGCTATGTTTTGGCAAAATAATAACAATAGCTTTTAAATTGGTTTACAATAGGTTTTACTAGACGTTGCTGTGATTCCAGCACTTCTTTGTGGTAAAAAAATTAGCAATTCTTGGCAATAAGAAAATTCATACTTAGGTGCATTTAATAATCTTGCTTTTAATTTTGACGATTAAACAGGACAGTCTGGCCATGAGAATTTGGTAGTGTTAAATGAAATCACCCCTTCTTCATCAAGGAAAGCCATTAACAGGGTCCACTTATGGAGTCTGAGCTCCAGGGATCATGTTTAGACTAAACAGAAGGACAAGGGGAAAAAAAGAGGAAAGGGATGAGAGAAAAACAGAGAAGGGGAAGCAGGAAGGGAGGCTGGGTATGGAAACAGAACTGCGCTGGGAATAGAAAAGAAGGGAGGATGCTTTCTATTTTTAGGTCTAGATAACATGAGAGAGAAGAGGCATCACCCCCTCTCCCTCTATCCCCTCATTTCCCACATTCCTCCTTGGCACGTGCAACAGACACTCAGGACGGCTCTATGTGCCTCGAATACCAATAAGAGAGAAGCAGCTGGATACTGGCAGGCTGACATTCTTCTGCCTTCTCCTGTCTGCAGAACAGAGACAAGACAAGGGCTGGGTGTCTGACAGGACACACACATCCACACTTCAGAGGACACATCAGTCAGGATAGGCAATAAACCAATAAGGGCAGACTGTTTGACGCAAGCAACACTTGAACTATTAAGCAATGAAGATTGTAGATGATAGGCTTTGTTGAGGATTTCAAACTATCATCAGGTACAAACCATTAGTGTGGACAGGCAGAAAGAGATATGCTGTGGAACCTAAACAAATCCAAAGAAATCAAAGAATCAAAATGAGGTAACATTAAAACTTTACCACTGCCAGGTAATGTATGAGAATTGGCGTTGATGTAGTGAGGTTTTCAGATAAGTGCACGAAAAGGGATGCTGCAAACAAGAACACAGAAAAAAATGCCTCAGTTGATACATTCATGCAGGACAGCTGCCTTAATGCCAAACCTTGTCATCCACACCCTGACATATCCTCTCACTTGTTCCAATACCAGCTTATTCATGTACACACTAGGCTCCAGTGGCACAGGCTAAGGCAAGCTAAACATCAACAAATCAAGTCAGTCCAGTGCAAGGAACAGTTCCCTTGATATCCAAATGCCTTGTTAAATCTGACCTGGTCTTTTTTCCTTCCGCTTAAAGTTATAATAAAAAAATTCTCTTTTGTCCAGCACAGACATTGTTATGTCAATATGTAAACACTGATTCACAGACTGTGTGAAAAAGAGAAAATATGATATACGCTGTGTTCTGTTATCAGTAAAGGAGAAAGGATGCTGTTATTGCTGCTTTTATCAAGAAAAAGTAGCAATAACAGCATGCAATAGATCTTTTTAAAATACATGCGACCGCCAGTGCTACCTATCAGCCTCCTAGTAATCACACCTATGGTACCAGTGAAAAAGTCCTACATCGTCTTGTTTTCATTTATCACATTCACAAGATTTTCAGAAAACGTAACCTCTGACCTCTGACCTTAACATCAAGGTCACTGAGATTCAAATTCATTCACGATTTTAGTAAATTGAAAATCCTAGATGACGTCCTTCTTGAGTTATCACATTCACAAGATTTTTAGAAAATGCGACCTCTGACCTTGAGATTAAGGTCACTGGGATTCAAACGAGTTAGAGATTTTTAGTAGCTGTTCTTATGGTATCAATTTCAAACTCTTCCATTGCCTTATTCACGGCTTGTCATCAACATGTACATGATAACGTGGTCCAATGTGTAGCGTGTGTGAAGGAGAGCGAGAGAACGCCTGAGATAAAGGCCAGTCCAAATCATTAATTGAATCAAGCAATCTGACTGGTTATTAGCTGTGACATAATAACCATACACATCTAAATCGAATTCCTTTACAACCGTGGTCTCAAGTGGGGACCTGAAAGGAGCTGGAGCTAATATTCTAGAGGTTTGCAAAATATATTGCCATTAGTCAATGCATATGTACAAAATAAGCATAATGCATCTATTATTACTTTCAAGTTATTAGTTGGTGAACAGAAATCCGTGTTATTGTGAGACGTCAATTTGTTATGAAATCACTCACGTCTGTTGGGGGCAAATAACAGTTCTGCATCATAAGATTATGACAGGGCTTTGGTGAATAGTTATTGTTGCTAAGTGTAAATGATCTTCACTTATATTGACTTAACTGCTTTTGTGTAGCTAGTAAATTGTTTGCTTAACATGTAAATTAGTTTGTTACCACATGGTGCATATAAAATTACACCTAAAGACTGAAAGATGACATGCAGAGATACATAAAATAAAGGCTGACACACATAAAAAAGCTGAATGAAAAACACTAAATGCACTGTCTTCTTTTAAAGAAAAATCAAATAAGCTACCAAATTACATGGCAATCGCCTTGCTCCATGTGCAGGCAGTCAGCAGGATCTATTTCTTTATAAAAACACTGATTTCTGAACATATGTTAAAAAGAAAAACAGCGTAAATTGAGCTGAATTGCTGTTATATTTAGGTGCATTGTATGGCCCTTAGCTGCCATGAACTTTACAATTACATAACTGCATGGACAGATTTTCAGCTAAATGTAATCCAGTAAAACACAAGTTATAATATTTACTACAGAAATGTAGCAGAGTTTTAACTATAAGTGGCAGAAAATAAAAGTATGCTAGTCATGCTCTTGAAAAAAATGTACTCAGTTGCGTCTATTGTCCCCCTTTTATTCATGTACTCACAAAAGGAAAGGATTTTGGTGAAAAATGCAGCTGATACACAAACAACACTGCAGGCTTTCATGGACTGTGCAGGACTCTAAAAGTGTATGAATGTTTTGCCCGTACACGTGGACTGGCAAAGGCACCGAAAAGCAAACATACACACACATACAAACTAATGTCCTGTCACTTTGCGCTGGACACATTGTTGAAGTGCTCGAGATAATAGCATTTGACAGACTGCTGGTGTGGTTGTCATGGGGATCTGATCTGAACAGCCACTAGCTACCACAGCAGAAACAAAACAGAGGGCAGGAGAAAGCACATCAATTCCCAGAGCATTGTCCAGGAACGTCATCTCAATTAGCAGATGAGACACTGTTAGGGGTCAGTGTCTAAGAATCAAATTATTAAAATGATGATGATCCAGATAGGAATGCCTAATGGAAGAAATTGGGTGTTGGTTAGTAAGTTAGTTGGTAATATAATGTGTAGAAAGAACAAAGTTTAGCATTGCTTTAGAAGCGGTGTGAACCTGTGCTTTAACCCAGATGCTATCAGCACACTAGCAGACACTATTTGACAACTAAACACAGGTAGATCAGTGAGGGTAAACCTGAATTTAATGAAAACATCATTATTTTTTGCTCAAAATTTAATGTCATCCATTAAATAGTTATTAAGAAATTTCACTAAGTATGTGGTAGACCTTCAGACCACTACTGACAACCAGAAATTCATTCTGCTTGGCTAAAATAGCTCAAATAAAAGGTAAATCGAAATGTGCACATTCATATGCATTTCAATCGGCAGCACTCTTAGAATTTCTTAGATTATTATTGTTTACATTACTGTTATTAGAAAATATGCTGTTATTACAAAACTAATAGGGGCAATTTTCTTGCATGTAGATTGTAATTTGCCGCCTAATATTTTGTAGCTGGATAATTACTTGAAGTGCATCTACAATTTGATAAAATATGTATGGCCAGTAGGCTAAGTTTATTAAACCTCACATATAACTACATAATGCTAGGAAAGCTGAGGACTGAGCAAAGTATTGGTGTGTCACATGATGGCAGTTGTGATATGTTGGCTATAAGGTAAAAGTTTAAAATACACAACACAGATGGAAATCATTAGTTGGTTACTTTTTACAGAAATGTAAAAAAAAAAACCCAAAAAACATCAGCAGCTTGAGTCAAGATGGCGCCGGAGCTTTGTAGACTAGGCTGTGCTGTGGATAACTGTGCCTGCTAAGCTGAACTAATGATGTGACGCTGGAAGCATCACGAGGTTGCAGGTGGAAGCTTCTCAGCGTGCAAACACCTGCGAGCTTAGGGAGCGTGTGTGTGTCTGATGAGCTCAGATCTGCGCAGCTTTAAACTAAGGTGTGTTTCTGTCTGTTAGGCGAATTAAAATGTATGTCTCAAATATATGACTATGTACCCTTTGGAACAATTGCTGCTTGACTTTTATTATTGGATTTGCGCACTGGCACTCAGTCATAGCAAGCTAATCACTGAGACATGACCGCTTCTGGGAGAACGACTCCTTATTGTTTAGAGGGGCACCAAGCTGCAGGGGGACAATCAGACCGGCACTCTCAGTTACAGTTCCAGTCAATTTGGATGAAAATGCCACATCCAATGGTTGTTTGTTTAGAGAGAGTTCCCAATAAAGCTATGAGTCACGAGTGAATCACTTCACACAGGAGGAGCGATGACTGTGCTCCACCAGGGTCTAAATACATTTCTCTCTTTTTCTCTTTGTGAGGATAAAAGCTGACTGGATTGGCTTGGGCTCTGACTAGGGTTCAGATGACTTCAAAGAGAGGCGAGGGATGTAAGAGAAGGGGACAGAGAGGCAGAGGTGGAGGGATGTTTTACGTGCGGTGCCGTTGGTGGACAAGGGGTGAGAGTGCACATGTGTGTCAGGGACCGTATGAGAAAGACAAAGATAGAAACTTAGTTTGAAATGGTGGAGTATATGAGAAACATCAAAGACCTGAATCTGAACAAAAGAGGGCATGAGAGTGGGAGGGGAGACAGAAGGGGGAGATGGGAATGAAAGAAACAGAAATGAGAGGGCAAAGTGTGAACACCAGAGCCAGAGACAGTGATGGAAACTGGGATTAAAAAAAGTTGGGACTGAGAGAAATGTTTTCACAAGTTTACACAGACAGAGAAGACAGAGAAAGTGCAAGAATATTTTTGAAGACCGCCTTCACTTTGACTTCAAGCTGCCAAAATACACAGTAGAGAAGTAAGGTAATACAGAAAATATGTTCTTGTTTCTGTTTACTTTTTAACTCTCTTGATGAGCAAATATGATTTTTGCTTTGGCAATGATTTGAGGCTGCTATGAAGTATATACTGTTTGAAAATAGCATTCCTCACATGATTTTATTCTGTTTCTGCTGAATACTTTAGTGGGTGATTTGGGACACAATGACATTTACAAAAAAAGCAGCTAAGAGTAATTAGTTAATGGTGTTCCGGTTCAAGTATCACATAATAAATATGATGTCCAGAAAAATGATAAAGTCCCAAAACTATATCCAAACCACAAAAAATAAACTAGCATATTATAAAACAACTACTCTGTGTTATCTGTCGTTTAAAACAACAGGAAATAAAGAAAATGCAGTAGCCCTGCCCTTAATCGGTTGATAATGAATCATCAAGTATTGTACACTAAATGCATCTCACAGTTAAGAGATTTTAGAGCAAAATATATAACCAGCTTTTATACATCAGAGATGCAATCTGGGAATTTATACATAGTAGACGGTGAGTGGGAAGGAGTGAGCCTTCAGCAGAAACAACCGGTGAGTGCGTTAGAAGTAGAGACTGCATGGAAACCGTTTACAGATGGTGTTTGTAGCTATGGAGGGTCGAGAGAGGAGGGGCACAAATACAAACAAGAAGAAAGGACGGACATGCAGAGGTTTCAGATGGACAGACAGACACACTGTGACTGTAGCGAAATCAAAGAATTCAGATGTCAGCTTCATTGTTATGTCCTACATTTTAGCCTTCTGTTTTTATTTTCTCTCTGGCCCCATTAAACCCATCACACCAGAGATGGCAGTGAATTCATTTACAACTCTGGGGCACTCCTGTAATCTGTATCTAAATGTTGAGCTGGAATTAAATGACGAGACAGAAGCACTGCCTGAGTCAACCGCTATCTTAATGCCCAGGCTTCCTTGGACCATTATATAACCCTAACAGACAGGCCTAAAGACTCCAGCTGTGGCAGACGTATACAGAGAGGACCGCTTAGAGCAAGATGGGCCTAGGTTTCTGCTCACTGATCTTTGCAGTGCTTTAAAAACCATCACCTCGCATCAAATTAAATGTTAGGTAGCAAATACAGCTTTGTGATTGCAATAATATCTTTTTTAATTTATATGTGATAGCTATTCATGCTGACTAGCAGCCTTTCTCTACAGTGCCAAAAACTCTGATTTGGACGGTTTAAGGTTGTAAGAAATATAGACCTTTGATATTGGACACCCAGGAACATTCTGTGCCCTCAGCCAGGTCACCTACACCAAAAGCAAAAGTTTCTTTGTTGCCAAAGTAAAATGAGAAGATTGATTTTCTGGAAAAGATTGGCTTTCTTTAGCTGAGATTGTAAAGATTGTAAAAATCTAACATCCTCACTCTAAATCCTCCCAGAAAAGTGAGTTTGTGCATTTCACACAGTGTACCCAGTCTCATTTTTTATTACTGACATTTTTTTGCCTTTAGTGTTTTGTTTATTAGAACAGGCAAGTACAAAGCTTAAACCCAGTATTACTTTATATTGCAAAGCAATTTCATGATTTCAAAAAAGCCTTAGTTTGTAGCTTTGACTAAAACAAAGTACGTCATTCAAGAGGCATCACACGCTACTTTTTAACTCTAAATGATATGACATTGATACAATTCATAAATATCATCATTTCATGCTTTGAAATGACTTGTTATGAGCCTCACAAAGCCACTGCTGACACAGAGTCAAATATTTCATTACATTTACATTAAGTATTTACATGAAAACAAATCTCCATGTCCACTAATCACAATTAGGCACCCTACCAGCCTAAAAAATTAAACTCTTCATTAGTTTACATTGCTTATTTTTCAATTTTGCCACAATGGTGTGAATTTGTGCTATCGACCAGCTATGGAAGCACCACTGAACTTAAATCTTTCCCTCTAGAGCCTCGTATAATTTGGCTCAGCAATGGTTCCAAATGGTTCGATGGTCCTTCAGCTCATTTGGCTTCTCTCTTACACTTACATTGCCTCTGAGCTCTGGTTGTGGGCAATACTGGGGCTGGAGCCAACAGCTTGAACTCACAAGGCTTGGGACCATCATGGTCTCTACCAGATTAATGTCTGCTTCAGGGGATTCTGGAGGGTGGGAAAGTCCACCACCTTGAGAGTCCTCTGTTGTAGAGGTGCCTATGTGATTCTGTGTCACTCTCTGTTCGAGGATGTTATCAAACAGCTTCTGCCTCACAAATCCATCCATCCTTCCTCAGTTCTTTCCTATTCCTCTTTGCCATTTATCCTTTTCAAGCCTTTTCAGGATTTTTTCAATATTATCAACATGATTATATGGACCAGTTTAATAACTAAAAATGTTGACCAGTTGCAAAGAACTTTTATGAGAACTCGTATGGCATAAGAGACAAAATACAAGCCGTGATATTGCCACCAATATGGATATATATCCTCTGTGCGTCTTTGTGATTATTTATGACACGTCTCCTTAACAAACAAAAGTTTGCTTAGGGAGAATGAACTATTCACATAATCCAGCAGTTACTTCTGGTGTTTGTTGGATGTACAGTAGGAGGTTTCACCATCCACAGCATGGCTTTGTGGATTAGCTTCCGGTTGGACAATAAGATAATAAAACTACTCTACCACCAACTGTAGCAACTGCGAGCACCTGTAATTACCTTTTATTTACACACTTCAGCAAATACAGGAGAATTGATTAGTTTGACATACAAAGCCATAAATGTCATTTCTCCCCCCTAAAGTGGGGGCCAAACACCCACACGTTTCCTCAACAATTTTTGGAAAAAAGAACATGTGTTTTCAAACACAGGAAGAGAAATTGCCTGGTTGGCAAGCTGACATACGAAGAGCCCTACTTCACACACAAAGATTTCTCTCTGATCTGGCAATTATAGATCATCCCACCTCACCCCCACCCCCCCTTCGCTCGTTCCCCGGTCTTAGTGATCTTTTGATTGCAGCCTGAGAGAGACAGGCAGTATAAGAACCCTTCAATCTAGCTCTTAAGTGAGAAAATGCTGAAAATGTATTCAGTTCCCTCTGCTTTATGACTCATGAACAATGTAGGATGGTTGGGAAATTGTATTGATAACAGGGCATGCTGATATAGGGCAGGTTTAACACATGCAGCTTAGAATGAAATTGAAAAATGCGTTCCAGGCAGGAAATGAATTTTCAGCCATCTAAACCAAATTTTAATATGTATGCCTTTGTTTGTTACCTGGCACTCTGGGTTATAATTTTGAAGAAATCAGATAGACCTGATAAAACACACCTATTGTTGAAAAAAAAAATCTAAATGTGTTTTACATGTAGTATTTGAAATGATCCAAAGCATCATGCATACTCATCAGTCACTTTGTTGGATATTATGCTCCTGATTTTGTTCCTGTTCGACACATCTGAGACACCAGTAACATAAAAACAGTGGCCAACACCTCGAGAGGGTTAATAATGGACGCAGTTCTGCATCATGTAACACTGCTCTATTACTATTGTGGTGCTGTGATGCAGAACAGAAGGATTGTCTTGTTCTTGCAAAATGATCTCTCGTATACAAGCACTTAATCAATTGACAAATCGATAGCACGCACTAATATCTTTGCCCTATTTGTCATTTCTGTTTGTTCTTTACTTCACCACCGAGGCTCACTAAGTGCAGTGCGGCATCAACGCGCTATCGCAAAGTGTAAATGACAGAAATCTCTGAAGCATAAAACAGTGAGAAAGTGCATAAATACACTTGTAAAGAAATATTCACAATAATTTTTGATGTAACTATTATTTGACAAGAAAAGCAATTTTATCATCTGTTATAGGCTAACGCTATTTTGGAAGTGGTCTAAAACAGAAAAGCACAGTTTGGTATTTGCTACATAAATGTTGATCAAAAATATAACCGTGACACATCATGTAGTATTTGGTTATGTGATATGAAACCAGTGGTATGACTCTGTTGTGTGATGATCTGAACTATACAAAAAAAACAGAACGCAGATAAGCATCCAACGGATGTTCTTGGAGCCCAATATAAAAGTCCTTTTACTGTGTTGCAGTAACCTTGCAATAACCACCACGTTTTACTAAATGCTAATTACTTTTTAAGTGACACAGTCTTAACATAGGCAGAGACACAGGCAGCAGAGTATAAAATTTATCGGCTAAAGGTTAAAAAAAAGTGAGAGCTGCATGTGCTTAATGTTAGAAAAAAGACAGAAAAATACAGTAGAGACTTGGCGGCTCTGCACAGCAATAGAAGCCAAACTGGCTGCTGGAAGAACAATTACTGGATACCCATCGGCAGCTTAGATGTAAATAAGAGTGAGCTGGTGCCTCAGCTGTCAGATACAGCACAACAGAGACAAGATCAGGCTTCAGTATACTGCAAAACTTATGTAATATTAACCATTTATTTCATTTCACCCTCAGTTTAAATTACGAATGACTCATCATTCATTCATTATAGATAGATAGATAGATAGATAGATAGATAGATAGATAGATAGATAGATAGATAGATAGATAGATAGATAGATAGATAGATAGATAGATAGATA
>NW_005187425.1:2839346-2863820 GCF_000239375.1 Pundamilia nyererei
AGATAGATAGATAGATAGATAGATAGATAGATAGATAGATAGATAGATAGATAGATAGATAGATAGATAGATAGATAGATAGATAGATAGATAGAGATTTCACATACATAGTCACACACACATACGAAGACACAAACACACACAAAGCTCGAGCTGATGAGAGATAATGTTCCCTCCTCATACCGAGTGGCTGTGAACCAGAGCTGTTTTAGGCTCGCATAAAAAATTCAGAACTCTCTCTTAGCAACATTCGCCCTACATAAAGAATACACACATGCTCACACACACATCAGAGTATCATTTATGTCGTGCACATGTGAGCAGAAATGAAAATACACATATTGAGAAAACCCAGGAACACTTCATGATATTGGCCTCGATTGTTTTATGTTTGAGCAGCCAGACATTAAAGAGGCTATTATACGCAAGGTTCCACACATAGCATTAATTTATTATTTATTGACTCTATTGATTAAACATTTCATTGGCATTTCTGATAAACTGGGGACATTTTACGTAGTGTTAGCTTTACATGCAAGCAGTGGTTGTGTAAAATTTCAGAGTTGCTGTTGCCAATAAATCAGTTTATCAAAAAGCCAGCTGCACGTGTTTGTGCTTGTATTTCTGCAACTATTTCTGTGTGCATGTTTTTCAATTTTCAGCACATCCATGCATGCATCTAAGCAAGGCGTTTAAGTGCATGCGTCCTTGAAGAAAACAGGCATCTCTGCACACATCTCCACAATGAGCAGGTCAACACCTCGGCTCAACCATCCATTTTCATTAGATGCTAATGACAGGAGTGGAGGGGCGGATGTGCCAGAGAGAAAGATTCAGAGAATAAAAAAGGATATAGTTATGCTCCCTGTGGACTGACTATCAAACCACTATCTCCTGTCATCAAGCATAAAACTCCCTCTGCTCAATTACATAATCATTCCACATACACTACTAGCAACTGTCAAGCAGACGTGGCCAGTTGCTTACAATCAAGATTTTATTAAGAGTTTTTATTATGTATTTATGAGATGGATGTAGAAGAAGTCTGCGGAGGAAAATGGAGAATAAAATGTTTTCCACTTGAGAATTTAGCTCATCTCAGTGTTGCCCTCTCAGTGTGGGTTGCAACACCTCTGCCAAGTCATCTCCATCTGAAAAGCATTTAGGGCGCCTGTTCATCCTGGCATTATCCGCATGTCTATACAGACAGTGCTCCTCCAGTTCCAGTTTGTGTTAAACCCACTCTAGAAACAGGACTTCGTCCTTCCTGGCTTCACCACAGCCTTTCATTCTGCAGAGTATCTAGGTCAGTTGATGTACAAAAGCAAACTGTGACCATGTGTGGTCAAGTGGTGTGAAGTGAAGAAGCTTTATGACTAAGATATCGGTCTGGCCAAAATAAATAAATAAAACAGAGTGGTCTGAAATTAGTCTTCCCTCATTATGTTGAAAAAAAAAAGAGATAGTTCTAAAAAACACAAAGTTTAGTTGCTGAATTTATAGTAAAAGCTCCCAAGTGAAGACACACACTAAGGTTGCCTATGTCACAGAAACATCAGAGTATAATCAAAGAAACAGATCAATATCAAGAGAACTGAAACAACATCACATGGAACTAAATAGATGGAAAGACCTCAAATCAATCAATATTTGATGCACAAATCAGGATGTGGCTAGTTTTCCATGCATTGGCATATTGTGATACTCTGCCATGTTGAAATGAAATTTAATGACAGACTTCTTCCCCTGTCGCCACAGACTGAACTGACAAAACTAGACGCATGCACCCATCCATCTCAATTGCCCTCAATATTTGGCCTGTTTAACGAACAATCTAGCTTCTGAGTCTGTCATCTTACTTTGGGAAGTTCCTAAATAACAAAGCGCTCCTTCCTGCTGCAAACATCGCACCACATCCAGCAAGTCTTCACCCACACTGGCAGTAATATTGCCTTGCACGCTGTGAGTGCTATAAAAGACCGTCAATCCATGACACCATGCTAAGCGTATCCTTTCCATGGTGTGCAGAGGCTATTGCAGATAGAACAGCATTTGCTGATGGGTGAATAGAATGAAATAAAGACATTCACTCCATGGTTGAGTCATCCACAAGTAAGATGAGAAAATTATCACTTCACTGCTGCATCTGAGAGAGCAAAGTGAAACAAGCCACTGTTGTTGTATATGTTTAATCAATTTGCAGGTCACTGTGAGTTAAAATCCAGCAGCACTTACATATTAAGCATTGGATTTTGCTTACATATACAGCAATGTTTAGCAGAAAAACATCAGAAAAATCCAGCTATTAGGCAATGGCAGTGCCACCAGGGAACAGAATCCTCTCCTGGTGGTAGCAAAAGCAATTTTCTAAATGGCTTATTTGTAGGTTAATCTTATATCTAGCCTTACTGTTTATGTTCAAAGCAAAGGAAACATTGTATCTAAATCAGTGCACCCAAGGAGCAGTGCACATAACCTTTCATATTTGTGTGATGCAATATAATATAAGTGTCAGAGTTTCTCTAAGAAACTGTAACTCAATTCTCAAAACAAACATGTTACCTTGCCTGCAGATTATTATGATTTCATGTAACTGTTTAATGGCTAAGCAGTGCTGGATCAAGATGTCTCAACAGTGTGACAGTTCACTCCAAACCCTCTCCCAAGTGTTGACTGTAGTAGCACAATGAGTAGGGAAATACACCAGTGCTGCGGATTAAAACCCTGGGCTTCCTTTTTTCTTTTTCTTTTTTAAATGAATGTAAGTTTGTTTAAAAAAAAAAAAAAAAGCTCCAGTGTGTATGCAATAACAAGTATTATTGTACACTTGACTTCATGTATGTTGTGAGAGAATAACTGAATGAACTCTCAGTGTTCTCATTAAGCATTTGTAACATCTCAATCCTAGACCAGCCATACCACAAAAACATTGCCTTGCCATTAGTGCTAGCAACTGCCACTGCATGGCTCATCGTTGAGTAAATTGATGCAAGAGAGACACACATGCTTACGATCTCCCTCACACATGCAGACTAAAAATAGCAGCTGCCTTACCTTTCTGTACACTATCATGTTGGGGGACTCATCTGCTACCCCATTGGTCCCCTGCCCACTGCTGTTGGTCTGTGCCATGATCCAGCTAGTAAATCTGCCAGAGGAAATGTCAGGTGCTCCTGTTGTGGACAGAATGGATATTTTGGCACGTCAGAAGAACAACGAAGCCTAAACGTGACTTTGCCAAAAGAGAGCAATTTACACGCCTGTGGTCTGCATCGTGTTTCAGTGTATTTGATACTTCAAAAGGGAACAGATGTTCATTGCTCCAGTTTGGCTACGTGTTTTGACATTTCACAAGGTCTTGACAAGGACATTTTTAAGAAAAAGGTGGTTGCTTTAACACAAAGTGTGGCTACTGGTACAGTACACATTCCTACTGAATGGGACAAAAGTTCAACTTGAAAAGCAATGATAGGTAAATGGAAGGACTAGCCTACTGTCACTCTTGCCTCAGATGAATTCGCTGTGCAGCACAGTCTAAAACGGCAATCACCTTTGACCGTTTGTTTACATCGGAGAGTTCTCTCACGCCCTACATGGCACATACTACGGATGCATCCTAAGGTTGCAATAGCAAGATAAGGTGAATTATAGACCTTGGCAGTGGTAAATGCAGTAAAACAACACACGGTCCCTGGAGGAGGCAGGCTACTCTACAATGCAGCCTGGATACGTGCATTCGGATGTAGTAGCCATAGTCAAAATGTGCAAGACTGTGCAAATGTAATGGATATGGTATGCACATTACAGCTTCATCATTCTTTCTTCCCTTTACGACACCCACACGACATCCTTGGGAGGTTTAGACTGCAACACGAACAGCGAAGTCATGTAACACGCTCTTAACATGAAGCCGTTGGCTTTACTATATCGGGCTTTTCTTACCACAAGCCACTGCCCGTTTAAGCACCTTGGACAGCTACTGCTAAACGCCCGCGTCCCTTATCTTCTTGGACGCCGCTTAAATACACAGAAAACACAGCGACGTCGGTCACGGGAGGAGAAGGGGGGCGCTTACCTGAAAAAACACGCAGCCCGCTGTAGGACTCCTGAATCCTTGCAGGGATGGAAGCCTTGTCCTTTGCTTTCAGTATGTCAACTGGCAGACATAGGAATGCGAGGGGTATTCATTGGCAACGTGAGGAGGCAGACATTCGGCGGACACTTGGTGTGGTACAGCTCTCTGTCTCAGTCTCTCATCTCCTCTTTTCCAAGCGGTGCTCAGAATCACGGGCGCGCCACCCCGGAGCGTCGAGAGCGCGCATCGATCTATGACCAATCGCGTGTGAGGAATAAATTACAACCCGTTTTGGAGACATACAGCTATTATTTTTTTCAAGCTAAGATTGTACTGCTATGCACTGCAGCGAAATGCTCATTGCGAAAACCAGGACAAGGCATCTTAAACCGATAGCTTATTAATATTGATACAACTGCAATCTATAGCAAAGGTCATGAGAGGACACTACAATTTTCTGTGCCATAAGAAGAAACTCGTTTAGCTGTTGTCCAGACTGAATATGAACAACTGAACAAATACCATTTAGCCCTGCAGTAAACACAAGAATTATACAGCGCTGACGTAGTAATATGCCTTATGATACATCACAAGTGTACCATGAAGCGTTGTTGTGAGGTAAATGAAACCATCCTGAATTACATTACATTTATATTAAAGTCTCACTACTTATATTCCAATACCAAATAAATAGTCTAACTACTTTCTCTTTATACTGTCACTTTTACTGGCAATAAACAATAAACTTGGACTACTAAAGAACATTTAAAGTCTTTAGGTAACGCCTACGTTTTTGTTGACATTTTAAAGTTCATACAGTATAAAAATAAACTGAAAGACGAGCTGGCGAAACCAAAAGTCAAACAAATCTTGAACAAATCTTGTGCTTGTTTGGGGGAGAATGATGTATACGCAAACGTCGAGGTCAGCTTAATTTTAGGCCAACATTCATTTTTACAATACCTTTGCAAATCTGCCTGTTCTGCCCAAAGAAGCGGATGAGTATTTCTCTCACCAAAACGAATAGCTGAGGGTATGCAGTACGGCTTTAAACGATAATAAGATATGGCGTTTCAGTCAAATTCACCGTTTGTATTTTATAACACTGCAAGTGTAAGAACTGGGATATACCGGCAATAAATTTATATGACTGGGCATGTCCAGTGCTGCAGTGATAATGAATAAATAAATGCACTCTGTGGCTTTGTGGTATGCAACAATCCAGGCGTGAAAGATGACAGATGTGCCCTTTCTCCTAGTGTATGTAACTGTATGCTTATCTCTCTACAGTCCTTCCTTCTTTGCTCTCGTAGGAATCAACCACTCTACAAGGTTGGCCAAACATCCAGTCCATTCCCTGTTTTCCTGTGAGCTGCAGATTTGTGAAAAATGTGCTACAGTCATCGGTATGCTGCTATAGCAACTTTGTAGAGGTAACAGGCGCCTCCAGGTGACTGTTGCTGTGAATTGGATGCTATGTAAGTAAAACTGAATCTAAAATTGAATTGAATAACGGGTTTTCAAACCTGATAATGAGGTAAGTGATGTCATATTTGCTCATGGCTTTGCGTTTCTTTAATTGCTTCTTTATAATCTTTCATGGACCCTAGATTTATATATATAATTTTTTTCCCTGGGTTGGGTGGGGGTTCGGTTACAATTTTGGCTCCGACTTGCCCTTAGTGTCATTTGATAAAGCTACAATGTAACTTTGGGATGAAATGGCATTTATTTTGCACTTTTTTAGTCTTACTGACCAGTTAAAGTACTTTAAACTACAAATCACTTTCATCTTATTAGTGATTTAGGGGAAAAAAAGTCACTAAGCCTTGAACCCCAGGACTACAGTAAGTGTTAGAAATGTAGGTGTCATAATAAGCTGATAATTACATCTTTTTTTGTTTTGTTTATAACAATAATAAGATAATAAGATGTGATTGAAGTGCAGACTTTTACTGTTATGGCATGTGTCAGCTCGACAGGTCACTAGTGTTTATTTATGATGTCTGATAATAGAAGAAGCAGGGTGTATAGTAAAGTGTACACTGCTATACTTTCTGCTCAGATCCAGCCAAATGTTGCAAAACTGATTGGACAGTGCTTCAGAGTGCAAACAGTAACAGCAATGGGCTTTTAAAAAAACAGAAAATTATGTTAGTTTGTCTAATTTATTTTTAATCTCTGTAGTATGTAAACTATGTATACATCCTATATAGATTACCATGTATCAAAATGGTTGTATTTGCAAAAATATTTTTCATAAAATCCTTTGAAGTAAAGCAGAAAGTCTGCTCCACATCGTGATTGTTTGATAATATCTTCTGCTATTTTGTTACTTTCCTATTCTATGTTATACAAATAAGTTTTATGTTTTAATATTCTATGATTTAATACTATCTAATTCGTAAAAAAAAAAAAAAAAAACCAAAAAAACCCAATACAAATATCTTGATGTGCAAGATTTTAATAGAACAATATGTCATGCTACTGATTATATAATTTATTTCCCTGATCAACACTCCAATGCTTTATTGTTTGGTTGTAATCAACAGAGTCCCAAGATATCCTTAAGTGTTCAGTGAAACTTACATCATAGTGAGTTCTGACTAGCTCCAAATAGGTTTGTGTGTGTTCAGTTTCAAACATGTTCCCCAAAAATCAGACATTAAGTTGTAATATCAAGGTAATTTTCAAAAAGAAAGAACCCCACTTGCAGTAAATGACATACTTAAGCACCTTCATGTCAAACATATCCTTTAACAACAAACTAGCAAGCTGTTTATTTGTCAAGTTAGACACCAAAAGCATCAGAATACTTTATTAATCTCATCTGAAATTATGTACAGTTAAAAAATATGAAAGCATGTAAAGTTTTATTTTTTTAACTGTATTAAAATACGTAATCAGTTGTTATAAACCGCTGCATAATATCAGTAAAGAAAGAATACATAAGGTGTAGTAGTAAGTTTGCTAAGTTAATTGTTCACTAATTTCTAAGAAGAGTCAATTTTAAAGGATGATTTGTTCCTCGGTGAACGGTCCCTTTAAGTGGCTTGACTAAAGACTCCAACCCCCACAATGCACCGGTCCGTTCTTCAACAAAAACGCGGAAACAATAGAGGCAATCAGTTTGTCAAAACAGATAACACCGAGTCGGCAGAAAGTGAGCGTAGTTGGTGCTGACAGCTGTCAAAGTTAATATCTATCGTCTGTCAAACGATCTAAAAGACTAGCCATGGCTCTGAAGAGAATACAGAAGGTAAAGAAAATAATCGTTTTTTTACATAATTTGTTTGATGTACGGTGTACAGGTCGGAGCGATGCGGAAACATAGCTTTAACGGTAGCGAGTCGGTTGTCTTACAGCATATTTGCTAGCGTTATCAGTGTTTTATAATGTTTTTAAATTCGCAATGAACAATTGTCAGTATTTCTTTTTTACCGTCTGCAAGTCATTTGAGCCAATACAGGTACAGAAATGGAATAACAATCCTTCTGTTTTTTTCAGCCAGGCTTTTCTTTTGTGATATTTAAGTTATGCTATTGTTGGGTGTATGCCTGTCGCCGTGTTGAAGAGACTGATAAACCTCTTTAGGATCAAGTATTTGAGAAAGGGCCGGGGTTTTATCGTGTGACATGTTGTGCATTTTTGCAGGTTTATTAGCCTAAATCCAAACCCGCTGCCGGTTGTAGTCGTGGTTTTGTTAGATTTAGAGGGTAGTTTGCCCACATTAATATACAGTCTAACAAAATGTAACGCTTGTGTTGCTTCTTAATCAGTGCACAAGCTGACAAACTCTAAAACTGTTGATTTTTTTCAGGAGTTAAATGACCTACAGAGGGACCCTCCAGCTTCATGTTCTGCTGGACCTGTTGGGGAAGACAGTAAGTGTGACTTTTGGTTAATTTTGCTACTTTTTAGTCATGTCTCAAAGTTTAGTTGTGTCTTTTGGGACTGTGTTGTATGCTCACATGCTGTTTCTTTATCGTTGTTTTCTTTAGTGTTTCACTGGCAAGCTACCATCACAGGACCGGTGAGCTTTTTCTGGATATGATTCCTGGACATTTTCTTTTTAAACCAAGCTGCTTCTGGATCTCTAGACAATAGTGTTTTATGTGGAGTTTACAGCCCTTTCTGTTCTTTATGGCCAGCACAGACTGGCACACTCTATCCTGATGCTATTCACTGAAGGCCAGGTCATTATTGAGGCCATATATTGTATCTCTCATGCAACACATTATCGATACACTGATGGCAAGTGTCGAAAATTTTTTTGAAACATGTAGTCACTTTAAAGTGCATCCTCATGTGAGTTTGAGTCGATAGAGTCACTATTTCATAGTTGTTGTTTTTTTAAATGGAGAGACTTTTTAAAATACCGAGGGTGAAGGAAGCAAAAGTTGAATAGCTTCTTGTGACAAAACTCTCTGGGGGCATAAATCAGTAAACAGGGATAGAAAATTGAAGGCTTTCCAGTTTTATCAATCCATTCTCTTCCAATTATCCTTATCAGGATCACATGGGAATGGAGCCTATCCCCGCTATCATAGGACGAGAGGCACGGGAACCCCCTGACACTAGTCTGCTCCAACTAGTTTTGCCGATATATACACAATGCCTGCTTTTTGCTCTTATAATTGTTTGATCATCAAGGATCGTGACATTACTGTGATATTGTGGTAAGATATAGTGATAGTATCACCGGTGACTATATCCCTGTAATTAAGAAAGAAGTGTTGGGTATGACTTTAAACCAGTTTTCTACTTTATTTCAGAATGATAGCCCATATCATGGAGGAGTTTTCTTCCTTTCTGTGCATTTCCCCACTGACTATCCCTTTAAACCACCAAAGGTAAGTGTATTTGTTCTTGAGACTAATTGTCTCAGAAGTACTACACTATACTATACCGATAACACTATTTTTGTCACTGTATAGAGTAAATGATTAATGAATATTGTATATTGTTATTAGATCCAGTTGTATTCAGAAAATGAATGGTATCTTTTAAATAAAAATACTGTTATTACAGTATTTGTTTTTTAAATTATAGCTAATTTTGCACATTTGTGCTTTGCTTTTATTTACAGGTTGCCTTTACTACGAAAATCTATCACCCAAACATAAACAGCAATGGTAGCATTTGCCTTGACATCTTGAGGTCACAGTGGTCACCTGCACTTACAGTATCAAAAGGTAACCAAATCCATGTCCACATTCATTTTTGCTTTATGATTCATTGTATTTGATACATTTACTTGTACTCTGGTTTTTAAGGACCCCTAAAACTGAGAGATTTGGATTAACTGTTCATCCTGTTTTGTGTTTTAGCATGGACAAGCAGTTTTAGTTTAGAAATTCATGTGCACTCAGGATATCTGCTCTTGCTCTTATAACTGGATTCCAGCATTATTATCTTGACTTGTGCTTATATTACACCCAGTAGCTGGAGTCTGCACGTTACTTAACAGCATGTCAGCGCATACATGGGATTCAGTGAAAAGGGGTATACGCCTACCTTTACCATATGACTAATACAAATTCAGCAAGGCAATTCCTGATGCCAAGCAACAATGCCATGTTTAAATTATTTAAAGATGGTCTACCTGTTTGATACGAGCAATGACAGTATAAGTCTTAATCATTCTGACACTTACATGCTTTTTTAAGAGAGATGTCCTCCTGTATGCCAAGGTTTTCTTGGCCGTTTAAAACACATGCTCCTCCCGAGCCGCTCATCACTACCTGTGACCTTGTGCTCCAGCTGAAGTAAGGACAGCAGCTACTTACTACCTGTCCTGCCCTAATTCGTCATCCTCCTTCGCATGAAAAAAAATGGTGTAAAAGATGGCTGTAGTTTCCAGTTCTAAAAACTGAACAACTCCAAAGTGCCTTAAACTTGCATTTAAGGCACTTTTAATCCACAAAAAAACAGCCCTCAGTTCCCATGCTTTGCTATACAATACTTTGCAGTTTTCAGGTTATACTATATAAATAAAACATAAAAGTTTTTTTTTTTTAAATTTTGGTAAATATAAAGATTTATAAAGGAGGATAAACCAGGGTTTTCTCATTGGCATGTAGTTAGTCAGATCCACCTTTCTGCAACAACAAAAACATTCATCTTGTAGCTTCACAAAGGAACTTGATTAACCTGTCGATGACTTCATGGCGGTCCCGACTCTTATGCAGTCTAGAGAAGGAAACAAAGACGTCTATTGATTACTAGTAGTTAGCATGGATAACTAATCATAGTCAGTACTGACCCTGTTGTCTATGCTAGTAAATGTTGTGCAATTAAATATAGGATTTTTTTTCATGCTACTGCTGTCTCCATACAGATGTGCCTTATCAGATATAAACAAAGGTAGCGAGTTTGCAGCAGTGTTATTTGAAAATGTAAATGTATCAGTGTGGATGGATAAATTACAGCAGTGCCATGTCAGATCTGTATCTGTTTTGCATCCGTTTTATTTTGAAATCACAGGAAATGAAACTTTTTAAATAAATCAATATAATTAACAGTTAATTGAAATGCTGGGTAAAACATAACATGAGGTGGGAATTTCAAAGATGAGCATAATGCATTATAATGCACACAGTTTGCATTGAAGCAATCCGCTGTCTTGTCACGAAGTCTGGAGTCTTCCAAGTGAATGATTTCTAGCCCTTAGGAAAATGGGTAATAGGATTTTTTTAGGGTTGATTATCCAGAAATGTGACCTCTGCACTCTGTGCACTTCTGTCAGAAAAATATCAAATGCATGTTTTATGTTTAAATACACTTACTAAAGACCTACACTAACAGGATTTTGATGTCAGTGTACATCAAATCAAAGCTCATTTATTTGTATTTCAAATTTAGAGTTATTCTTGTGTATATGAGGAGCTTGAAAAAATAAAAATAAACTTTCTTAAAGTGACCATGGTGATTTAATTAAATTAGATTAATCCATTTATTTTCTTATGTGTCTTTGTTTCAACAGTTTTATTATCCATATGCTCACTGCTTTGTGACCCTAATCCAGATGATCCCCTAGTCCCTGACATCGCGCATATTTATAAATCAGACAGACAAAAGTAAGTACAAAGCCGATTGTTAAGAAAACACAATTACACAAGTACACAGTTCTCTTAACATGATTTTCTTTCTCTTTAGGTACAACAAAATTGCCAGGGAATGGACCCAAAGGTATGCAATGTGAAGGACTGATGTTCCAGCTGCAAAGACGCATCCCTCAACACCTCAGAATATGACTGTTTAATTGCTTTATCCTCACTGGTTCTAATTCAGGTGTTTGACATGCTTGAAGCACTTTCTCTACCCAGACCTTACTTGACTTAACTGCTTTTAGTGTTTATTTTATTTTATTCTCTTAAATTGGCATTATTATTATTATTATTATTATTATATATGAGATGGAAGTTTGGGGAGGTTCTTTTACATTTTTGCTGTATGGAATGGTACTGAATTTATTTTTCATGATTTTTTTTTTGCATTAAAATATTATGCAAAAAGTGAATTTATAATTGTTTCTCAGGAGTACTCACAACTAAACTGAAAATGGTTCAGTGATAACTCTTCATTTCTACAACCAAGTCTTGGTGTCATAAACCTGACCACTAGGTGGCAGTCTTTACTTTTTACTTGCCAAACATTTCTGGTGGATAATTTAATATTCATGTTTGTGTTACATTTAATTCAGGCCCATTTGCTAAATGGTTAATTGTGTGGATAGTGGCTATTATGGAGTGTTGCTCTGGCTATGAACTGAAAATGAGGCCTGTTCTGTCAATTGAAATCAGACCACCCATTACCATCACCTCTGCTCCTTCCTTTGTGCTGATGAAGCTCGTGTCTCCATATAAGTGGAGCACTTCCTGTTTAAAATCGAACTCAAGCATGTTTGCCCAGCTGTTATTACACTATTTTATAACCACTGCTTTCACAAAATGGCTTCAATTTGCAAACCACTTAGAAGTTTTATCATAAAGTGTGAGCCTCTCTGTCAATGATTTAAATCTTGCTGCATTTTAAAATAAAGCAATTTTTGCCAATGGATCAAGAGAGAAAAGCACAGTTTGTGCATATGTCAGTAATTATAATGATATAAATGGCTTTCTTTGTGCATTTTTACTTTATTTACCATAAACATATTCTGCATGGATGATGTAGTCTGGTTTTAGTCTGCAGTAAATACAACATTCCTCCAATGAAAAATAATTCAGACTTTGTTTTCTCATTTTGTATTGTTCTGGATGTTAAAGGTTGTTTTTAAGAAAACCTAATAGTTGCACAGTAAGCTGATAAAACATCAAAGCAATATTTGATGTGACTTTTTCAGACTATTGGATTTACTAATAGTCTAAAGAAGACTACTCGTACTGTTGTCTCACACTAACAACGTCCTGTGCTTGAATCCAGTGAAACTGGCTGTAGGTGTGAATGGTTGTCTGTCTCTGTGTTAGAGAGGCTCCAGCCCCCCACCCACCTTCAACCCTCCACAACCCTGAACTGGATTGTCTTGGTCTTAATAACTCTTACAGCCTGCCAAGAAACAAGCATCCTAGTGTTTTTTTCCTGACCATTTAAATAAGCATGTAGGACATTCAGGTGGTTGCTTTACCCTTGACAGAATTTTTTGAAAGTTTAGCTCAAGGGAACAGATGTCAAAGCTCATCTGCATTTTTAGAAATGCAGTTAAAACTTCTCTCATAAGACTAAAATTAAATTGTCAGGTACTTAATAATTACCACTTTTAATCCCAGATCTCAGGAAGAAGTTGGAAAACGAATTAGGCCAAGAACCGTGGTCCTGCGGCTACATTATTAGTTTGCAGTGTGATAAAAGCTCCATCTGCCACATTAGGGTTGTTAACATGGAGGTTTGTTATGTCTGAATTGGCTGGCAAGCACAGCGTTAAGTGGCACCTTACATTTAAATCAAAATAAAGATTAGCAATGCTGTTCCTGTTGTAGAGGACAAACCTCTGAGATCAGTGAATATGAATAACTCTGGATGTCCATAGCTGGCATTACTGAGTGACCTCTACACTCCCTTTTGTTTTGTTTTCTCTTTCCTGTATTACTTCCCTTTCCCACTCTAGTGTTTCCTCTATAAACCAATAGATAGTTTGCCTAGGGCTGTTTGGAGGGGAAAAAGTCACAGCAAAATTGGTTTATACACACGTCAAAGCTGTCTTTGTGTCTAATTATTTATAGAGACTTGATTGTCACGTCTGCTGGTAATTTAGTATAATTTTGGACTCATAATAACTATGATTTCCGTGGCTATAAATGGCAATATAATCCCTCAACAGTTTCCCATAAATGAGACATACAAGTTGTGCCCTTACGAGCATAAACACAAATCAAAACCAAAAACTCTCACATATTCAAGTTTGGGGAACTTCTCAGGAACCCAGGGGGAGGTATAGATCCTCGAGAAAAGTTTCTGGGAGGAGTCCCGCTTTTTTTGCAGGATGACACGTGAAACTTTCCTGAGGAGTTGCTTGGTATGTTTGGTGCGTGTACTGTAGCCGTCCGTTAACTCGCCAGACAACCTATAGCGAGTGGTTCCGTGTGCGCCTGCCTATTTTTAGAAGCCTGCCTAATGGGGGGAAACGAAGGAGCTTAAAGAAAACTGCAGAGGAAGGTCACAACTGCGTTGAGATGAGCTTCCACAACGACTCGAAGTGACGGAATAAAAAGTAGCAGAAGTAACGGCGCTTTCCTGCTACTCGACCTAACTTTGAGTTAAACGCAGTGGCCGCTGGAGAAGTTTCCGTGCAGCACAATGGCTGCCCAGTGCGACGCTTTAAGCGGATACTTGCAGCAGTCGGACCAGGGCTCCAACAGCGAGCGCAGCGCAGACTCTCCTCTGCCGGGCTCAGAGGAAGATCTCAGCGGCCCTCACTCGCTGCCAGACCCGGAGTGGACTGAGGAGAGGTTTCGGGTGGACCGTAAAAAGCTGGAAGTCATGTTATTAGGTAATAAAATTAGCCATGTGCAAAGTTAGATAGCTTAAACATTTAAACGAACAATGCCTTGCATCCCGAAGCAGCTTTCGCCCGGCCCTTTGTTTATTTTAGACTCATATAATCAAACTTTTTCGAAGTTGTTTAAATTTCAGGCCTCTTATTCGGGGAATTTGAGCGTGTCATTTGCTTAATCCGAGAAAAATCAATTAAGTCAAATGGGCCGCGCCAATTAGCTATTGACTTCCAATTAATGGCGTGGACATAAGAAAACAGCGTAATAGCTAACCACTCAGAAGCTGTGGGCAGCCCTGGAAAAATGGACGTCCACATTTCTTAATTTTTGCACCTTAACAAACAGAAGGTCGAAGAAGTCGGTTAACCATCATTGAAGGTATTTTTTTTGGGTAGTTGCGTGCTCCAGCCACAGGCTGTCGCTGCAGCAACTACTGCAGTCTGCATTTGTTTGTAGAGTAAACTGAGTGTCTGGCTCTTTGCAAAATAGTCTGCATGATGCAAAACCTTTGCTTGACTTTTAGAAAATAATAAACTGGAAGTTGATTAGTTACCATAAGCGTTAAACAAATCCAGTAGCAACAGCTGTAATTGCATCACACTGTGTGATCCATTCTGTCTTCAATACAACAGAATCCTGATGAAAAGTTAAAAGTGGGATCTCTCCTAATGACGTGCAAGTGACAATGAACACTTAAACAAGCGATGACAGGCTTGTAAAGAGAGGCCCAGTCAGACTCAGTTAAGAGTTAAGAGGTCCCTGGAAACTCAAAAGGTTGATGTAATTTATCACAGATTTCAAAACGCTGGAGTGTGGAATATTAGAGCATTACATAAGTGGGCTGGATTCTTTATCATTTCCACAGGAAGGCAGTGACTTGGATCTGATGAGCAGCCAAACAAGACTTTAGGAGGAATATTATCAGTCATAATCATGTTGAAACGCTGTCAAGGACACTATATCGTGTGTGTTGACAGCAGTAATGACTATTGCTTAATATTTTTTTAAGACTTTAACTTGGGGAATGCGGTTCATCGGTTTAGTCTGAGCTGTCCTAACTGGAACTAGGCTCTGAAAAGAGGCAGGTTTTGAAGTCCATCCCTTATACTAAAAACACAGACATACACATGCACACACGTAGTTCCCTCTTGAGAAAGTCCTTGCTGCTGCCTAACTGCTCTGTACATTCCTCAGTGCTCCATGTCATCCCCAACTCTTCCAGGAAAACAACTTTGCTAGAGGCTGGCCCTAAATCCGAGTGTTCCGGACACACCGCACGCCACGTCATGCAGTGTGTCTGCGTGTGCGTATGCCATATGTAATCTGTACAGTTTGTCAGATTTTTATCTTTGCCAACCTCTTGTTTCCCAGTTGCTCTTTTATGACATCATGGCTGACGCTGCACATGTTGACATTGCAGCTAGGATGCAGAATAGGAAAGGCTGTTGGGATCCACTCTTGATCTTTATAGTCAGCTGTAGGTGCAGGTTTAAATACCACAGTGCTTTAACAGTTATTTTCACTGGTTTTGATCTGAAGCCGAGATCTGAGGTCTCCTCATAGCTACCTTGGTTATCTTGCAGTAAACATTTTGCAATCCAAGCGTGTGCAGAACATTGCAGACGATTCATTAGGATAGAAAAAGTTCAAAAGTTTGTTTAAGCCTACATGATCATATATTCTCATTTTTTTAAAAATTATTATTATTTATTTATTTGCTCAGTAGGTGTAAATTCACATCCCCTTTGTCGTCATCCCGTTTGGTCAGAGCATTCTAACATCTGGCTGTGTTTTGATTGGATAGACTGTAGATTTTGATGTGGTACATCATGTTCTGTAGGCCAGAGTTTTGGAGCATAGTGAAATCATTTTATGGGAGCTCCAGTGTATTTTTACCCAGTGTTTTATTGTCTGTGAGGTATCTCTGGCTTCTCTTTCTTGGAAAATTAAGTGTTTTTGACCCCAGAGAAAGAGCTGTGGGTCAAATCATGCAATAACCTATTCTTTTTTTTTTTTTTTTTCTTTTTTTTTTTTTGCCGGATTCAGGTAATGTTCCTACACTGTTTGCATTTTTGCTTTGTTAAAATACAGATTATATGTAAGCAGCTGGCATACATTTTATTTTATTTCATTTCTTTAAAGACATGGAAAACTTTTACAGTACTGCTTGGAAACTGCATTCACAACTAATCTTCAGGGAAACTGATGGGAGGATTTGAGGCAGATGAGAGATGACCACTTGCCTGCGTACCATGTGGTTAAATATTCATCATGTTTAATTCAAAGATTCCAGTCTGAAACAGCAATGAATAATATATATAGTAAGCTTTCATACGGTACATTTAATCTATTGTTTCAACTCCAAGCATTTTATTCACCGGTATGGGATATGACCCTCTGTAGCTTTATATTACAAGTGCATTTGCTTTTATTGGCTTCCAAATGATTTCTCAGTATGAAACCTAGCTTTATTTAGAACATACAGGTAAGGGGTCAGAGAAGGACATCAACCTACTGAGAGCCCTTTAGTCAGGGGTTGCATAAATTCTGGTGAATAAAAGTGACCCAGTAGCCCTCTGTGCCCATTAAAAGATGTTGGTGAGTCACCAGCACGTCTCCACGACTTTGCACTGAAACAGATTCCCATGATACACACTTAACCTGCTGTTCGAATCAGCCGCATTTTACTATCCCCCTGTTCTGGCACAGTTTGCTTCAGGAGAAAATGGAAATTATTAACGGCTTTTCAATTACAAATTTACTGTCTCTCGCATTGGCAGGGACACAGGTTCCTGGGCTTAGATCAGTAAATAGAGTGTAAAGTGACAACAAAATCTCACCCTAACAGCTATCTGGATTTACTGTTGTACTCTTGGCACCCGCAAATAGAACTCCCAAGTTAATGGCTTGGAGACATTAACAGAGGGATGGTCTTGTGTGGGCAGGGAACAGTGTAAGAGAACTTTTGTGCCTATTACATCGCTATTCAAACTCACGAAACTAAGAAACTGGGGGCAAGTGTGGGAAAGAGGTAACATTTGTTTCCAACTCCAATTATCAAAATTGAATGCATCTGTAAGTGCAACATGATTTTCCGTGAGTTTTCACACATGTATTACCTATGTGCTCTAATATGCATGGCTCAACTGTAAAAGCTCTGGATCATTTAGACTACTAATGATTAGAGTTAAGCTGTGTTTGTGAGTGAATTTCGGCTCCTGGTGGGCCACTGTTTATACACATCCTAACAACATGTTTGCTGAGTAACTGCAACAGCAGCCTGCAATTAGACTAAGTGAATCATTTTCGTCACTGAACTAATTTGTTTTCCTGCTTCTAAACCACACACTATTGGTTAGGCTTATTTCTAAATGGAAAAACCGCTGCATATGACACTGAGAGAATTTTCAATTATTTTCAGCATTATAATGAAGTTATTTTAGACACTAGGGGATCTGAAGATACTGGTACTAGTTCACAATTTTTGAATTTGTGGGACGGAATGAAAACATTTTATTTTTAAGCAGTGTAGAAATTCTAAATGGTAGAATAGACCTTTAGTGGCTTGTTTCTATATCTAAATGATGAGGTGTAGGTTTGTGTGTCTGTGTGTGTGTGGGCGGGCGCTTAACCTCCTCTTCCTCCTGGATGCTGGGTAAGACTCGCAGGCAGGAAGTGAGTGTCTTTTGGGGAATGTGCTGCAGGCTTTCTCTTGTTCTCCCCTTTTATTGCTCCCTCTTGAGTATTCAAACAGTGCTCTGGTGTTGCAGCTTCCATCACATCCACTGTAGAGTTGTTGGACTTTCCCCAAGTCTTTATCTCATACTAAGACACGATCCTCACTTTAACCTTCAAACCCAACCAAACGCAGGCAAATCACACATCAGAAACTCTATAGTTTAGCTGCATGATTCATTTAAAATAACTGAACTTTGATAATGTAAGGCATGACATTAGCTGTTTGCAACACTTTGCCTCACTCGTCCACCCAAAATTGCACAGCGGTGCCGTCCAAAGATGTCACCTGCTGTCGGGAACAACTTCAGTTCAGCATCTTGCTAAGGGCGTCTCACGATGTGGAAGAGCCAGGGACTGAATTGCTAGCCATTAAGCACCACAATATTTACCTAGTCTAAAGTGAAAGTAAAGATGGAGAAGCCTTACACAGTCCAACTTTTGAAAAAATTTCAGTCATGAATGGAAAATATGTGCAGGGCCAGCGCAAGAGAAGGAAAATCCCATATGTCTGAATGTAAAAATCCTTCTTTTTTTGCTCTGATGAGTTAGTCATCTGTTTCTCAGAGCTATTGTGATCTTTAAAACAGATTTTGAATGTAATTCAATAAAAATGTGTTATACTTGTAAATGTGCCAGCAGAATAGATGTACTCTTCTCTCTATTGGAATCGGTTTTGCCTTATTAGACCTAAAAAGAGATCACTATGATTGAAGTTTGACTTATGAGAGAGTTTAAATCCCCAGTGATCAACTGATGGAAGAACTGAGATGACCGTTTTTGTTCATATAAATACTTTTTATGTACTGTCACACTGCAAAAACAATGGAGAAGGATGGGATGGGTGCTGGCTGTTGTCCCAACAACAGTTTGCTAAAAGGGCAATCAATTATGATTTTCAACCAGAAAAAAATGATCAAGTAAGCTGGCAGGCAATGCTACATTGAGCAGTTTATAATTATTAAATACTTTCATGAGTTTTCTTCTTTGCATTTTCTAAGAAGTTGGAGAATTTTTAGGCTATGAATGGAAAGATTGTAAGAAATGATCAAAAATAGTTTTTTAAGAAGAATTCATGACACTAAAATTGTAAATCGCCAGATATGGAGAGGAGTATACAGGCAATACTGTATGTTTCATGTCTGAAAATGCACCACTAAACACTACACGATATGTTCTGTGCAGCAAAAGTTGCCTGACTTATTAAAAAGAAGACATGCACTGAAAGAATATGTGTATATTGCATTTTTAGAGCACTTTAATCACTGAATCATTTATTGTATTCAAACACACATCAGCAAATACAGTTCAGCAGTATAAATGATTAAGTTCATTTGCCTGCTGGTTTTACTCTTGACTGGATATTGCCTGGTTGCAGTTTGCCACATTTCCTCTCTCCCGTTTTCTCCTGGTTTTTGCAGATTTTACTGAAACATGCTGATACAATTAAACAATTCTATTCGACTTTGCTTACGCGTTGAATTCCTTCATCCTGGGCATGATGAGGCTTTCAGGAGCTGTAATATAATTGAGCTTCAGTCGGTGGAAAAACCTGTAATTCATTACTCAAGAAAATAAAACCAGGAGTCTTATTTCAACAGTCCAAGTGGAGCTGGAGTGCTGTGACCCAATTCTATGCTCCTAGAACTGTAAATGGGCTGAAATGAATACCTGTTTTTCTTCGTCCCTCAAACCTCTCTTTCTTCAACTCTTTTCAAAGTGCAGATTTACATTCTGTCTGGTTTGCGGTTGCTATTTTAGAAATGTTTCATGTGGGGCACCCCCGACTTATCCTGCGCTCATGTGCGCTCACCACACTCGCATAAATGTGCACGCACGCGCACCCCACCCAGCCCTTAACCACTCCCCCTAGAGCTTTCATTGTTTATCTATGGAGAACCTTGGGTTTTGGCTTGTTGTTCTCTCTCCTCATTCAACATCCAGTACAGCCTGCCTTTTCTCCACTTGCCTTGATTGGGGGGAAAACGTTTTTTGTTTTTTTTTTTAAATTTTAATAAGGGCACCTTTTCGATCTGGTTCTTCCCTTTGCCAGAATACTCATTGCATGAACAAAAGAGAATAGCTGGGGGGGAGCAGTCCTTCTCCCTTTATTTTAAGGTTAGCCAATGTCATTGATTTCATTATGTTTTTCTTTGAACTGTTTAATAATGCGCACACTATTCTGATTGATCGCATTAGCCTAGATAACACAGAAAATTTGAAGAATTGTTGCATGCATGCATCTAAGGATTTTCTGCATCTATACAAGGAAAAAATGTGCTGTTCTACGGTTGCAATGCTGATGAACAGGACATGTCAAGCGATTTCTTAACAGGCCAGTGTAATGTTTACAGAGGAGCTCTCAGCCTGTTAAATGAGAATAACTCCCTATGCTCCATGGGGGATCTAACACAGTAGATACCAGGCACCAGGAATGTACAGCATTGTGTAATCACTTGGCAGTATTCACACAAGGGAGGTCATAACGCAGACATGTTATCGAGAACAGCTTGATACTGGACTGGTTGACCCTACTACCCAGGATGCTTGAGTATAAATAAATCTCGCTGCTAATATGATGTAGAAAGTCTAGGTGTTTATGGATAGATATATATTTTTAATTGTATTTATTTTTTAAAGGTGCTTTAAGGCTGTTCTGAAAATTTTCTGTGCTGTCCATTCTTGTGCCCCTGGGGTCAGTGAGTAGTCTTTCTCCAATAGGCTTTTATCATTGTCAGACAGCGACATCTGGCACTTAGCGGGTGTATTTGATAGCATAGTTGCTTGGCAACCCAGTAGGAGTTGAGCTGTTTTGAGAGACTGAGAGTGACGACTTCTCACCGTAGGAATACAATAACAGGTGTTCAGCTTTGTGGATATTGATGGTGTTTTTTCAAAGCTATAAATGTAACAGCGCTATAAAAGCATCAAGACAGACTTCTTGATTTTGAGTAATGGTTGATTACTGCTTTGTTATTGTTGTCACAATACCTAGAATTATGCAATCCTCAACCCAAATCAAGGGAAATCTATAGTGTTGATTGTTTTGTGCTCAAAGCTAATGTTAGACTTTAGATGACAGAGCATGAAATCTCAGTTGACAGCTGTTTTCACAGGCCACTTCCCAAGTAAATCCCTAAATGAATATCCACACACAAATGTGCAATATTTGTATGCAAAGGACAATAGTTTGAGCATTGGACACATTATGGTTTCCATCATGTTTGAGTAGGTTTTGGTTGTATGCAGGTAAACTGTGTGTGGAACACAAGTGGGAACAATTTTCTCATTTCAGCTGCTTTTGTAAGCAATGGCCTCTACCAGAACAGTCTTGAACCCGATATCTGATAGACTGTCTTAGCTACACCGGATGCACCAAAATGCTGGTTGTTGCCCCCAGTGGCAAAATTGGCAAAGTTTAGCAGATGGAATCCCAAATTGCTTTCCAAGTAGCCCTAACAAATGTGAACTAAATTTTCAAAAAGTGTCTGTTAGGTTAACAGTTATCCTCATACGATCAGTAAATGGCAGAACTGATTCGTTCTAAAAGGAGGATTGCAGTAGGAAGCATAATTGTCTCTAACTAAACAGATTCTGTCTTCCAGGGCTTTTTTTTTAATTGTATTTTTATTTTATGTTGAAAGCTGAGAATGCTTCTCTGTCAGTTTAGATAAGCTCACATAAAACAAAACCCTTGGCTCTGTTGTATTCTTACAGTTTCCTAATCCTGAAATGGTAATCAGATACTGTTGTTGCCTTGGAGAAACAGATGAAATGAGTCTCAGGTGCTATGTAGATGCCATCTTGCCAAAAATATTCCAGAGCAGTTTACAGGGAGACTCGAGTGTTGGGTTTTGTCTGTTTTCATTTAAATCTCTCAACCTTTTACTGCCAGGTACTTGTCAGCTGCGTGGTGTTACACTTGTAGAAACTGGCTTTCATGCAAGATATTCAGACTTGCTGGTTGTGAGCAGCTCTAATTACCGAAAGACAACCTCACTCAACATTATTGATTGTGTTATTTATCATTTAACTAATTTGGAGGGGATTTAAATTATAGTGTGTAACAGAGTCTCGCATCAGTTTGTGTAATGATCACAGTGTAGATTGATGAGTCGTGTCTCTGAGCATGGCTTATCATCAGTGTGGTCTCATCTGTGCTGACTTGTGTCCATTTACATGAAATTAATATTTTCAACTTTAAAAAAAGGGGAAAAAACAAAGTCAACATTTGGGGCTAAAGGAGTTCATGGTAGATCAAATAGGTCAGCTCACAACCCAAGATCAGTTTATACATATCACAGACTTTCTCATGTAATTTGCATTATTTTTAAATATGATATAATTAAAATGTCACCTTCTTAAGTCAAAGTATTAACGACTAAGATATTCTATGACGTGGTATTAAAGTTTTTAAACCATGCCGTCCTAGCCAGGCCTGAAGAAATTCTCTATAATGCTTAAAAAAATACATGTGTTCATGTGTTAACAAGCATTGCACGTGCATTTGTGGTTTGCAATAGCTTTCTCAGGCCCTCTCATTAGCGCCATGTTAAATCAGCTGAGAACTGCCGCTCTGACTGTGGGGAGGGACATTAGAAAGCTGCTGTAAAAACATCCTCGTTTTCATAAAATGTGGGAATTGTAGTTTTTGCAAGCTTGTTGTTTTCCTGCGAGCATGGAACGGTTTATAAATCTGGCTTTCATATTAATCCATGTCTTTAGTTTTGGTATGCTAAGATGTCAAACCTTTCCTAGGTTTGACTTGTTGTTATGAAGTTCACCACGTCTTTTCTTAGCTTAATGCTAACGTAGACTTTTCTGCAAATGTTCCAAGTTTCACCTTAAGTCCTCTGTGGTTAGTGCCAGTACAATACCTACAGAGGTTTCTAAGCAGCCCTGCAGTTTAGAGATTTAGGTGGTGCCTCTCTTTGATTTTTGCAATTTAAAAAGATTTTGTCTTCAAAGAAATCCTTTCACATTAAGGCCTTTGATTGCTAAATCTTGCACAGTGCAAATACCAGAGACCAGAGGCAAAGTGCCGTGTGTAGTTTCATGACTAAAACTGTGTGTTTTAGTCAGACAACCATGAAAGCAGAAAAGCAAATGTGCACATGTCAGATTTTAGAAAAACATGTATATGCATGATCCTCTTTGTAAATCCCAGTGATCTTGTACTTAGTTTGAGAAATTTGCACTCCTATTTATGGCAAATGAAACCACATTAAAGAATAGTAGTGGCGGTAGCACTGTTTTTGCACCAACATCATCTTATAAAAGCACTGTATGATTTTAATTTCACATTAGTAATTTGCAATGTATTTCCACAAAACCTGAAGTATGCATATAATATGAGATCAAGTTGCCTAGCAACCACCTATCAACATACAAACAAAAGCCTGGGCATAATAAGAAGACTCTTATAATATGTCTCAGCTAATTTTTCATCTGCATCTTATCAAGCTTGACATTCTTAAGAAAATGTGTACACGTGGTTCAAAGAACACATGCAGTCCGCACATGCTTACGTCACATTTAGTTTATGTGTCGGGGGAAAATGTAAACAAATAGTTTTTATCCATACAAATTGTTTAGATAGCGAGCCCCAGGTGTACAAACTCCTGCTTTGTTATTTAGTTGGTATTAAATAATTGATTTTGACACATTCAGCCTAAATGGATAATTACTTTAATCCTTGCCATGAAATGTTTGCACTCTAGTTATTGGGAGAGTTGTGACTTGGCTTTAACAAAAAACACAAAAAAAGAACTTGAGCTCATGTCTCAGATTTTCCGTTAAACCAGTGTAGCATAAAACTGAAACTGTCCAAGGGTGAAAATATTAACGTCAAAAATATCTTTTTATTTGATTTATTGAGCCCTATGTCTCTATTGTTTGCTTGATTGTTGTGTGTGGAATGAAGCCAGAACTGTAGAAATCAACACTGTTTACATTCCTTCAACGTCAAAACAGCGGAATCTCCCAGAAAGTTGCTCTTTCCACAAAATAATGGATACCAGACCTTACTCCATCTGCCAGCTATTAGGCCTGTATAGGTTTTTTTTTGGTTTTTTTGTTGGTGCAATGACAGTGATTAGTTATATTAAATAATTATACAGAAAGCGTTGGAGAGTGTGGATCTGATTAACAACAACTATTATGTCTATTTTCTCAAATTAATACAATCGAGTCTGTTGCTTTAAGTTAGTGTCACATTATTTGTACCATATTTTCAAAAATACATCAGAGGACATAATCCATTGCAAAATGTGAACTGTGCTCAGGGCCTTTGGCTCATTTTTCAGCTGTGATGGCTTTACAGTACACATTGCTGGGAGGGAGGAGCATTGCATTGTCCTTGTGTAACCTGGGTAGGAACAAAACTATGGATCTAATGCATTTGAGAAATGGAAGTCTCTTTGGTATGAGTCTGGGATTGTATATACTGGTAAAATGTATTTTAAAGTCTGGATATATTCTGTTTTTCAGCTCTCATGCAAATATTCATTTAAATTGTCCAAAGGAAAGCTGATAATTTAAATTGGTTTTCTCTGTTGGTGGAAAATAACAGGCTTCTTGGTTATCTAAGTACAGAGGCATGAGTTCTGCAGTTTTGTTTTGTGTGTGTCTGTGTGTGTGTGTGTGTGTGTGTGTGTGTGTGTGTGTGTGTGT